>NW_024469071.1:0-96595 GCF_003184825.1 Aspergillus fijiensis CBS 313.89 | reverse complement strand
GGGGGGGGGGGAAGCTACGCAAGTCACTCCGGTAGTTAACTTAGTAACTTAGGTAGGATTCGTCAACACCCGTCGGGGTCCCGCTGTTGGTAGGGTGTGTGTGTGTGTGTGTGTTCGGCCCGCAATTGATCCTCCGCTGGTATGCATGGATTTCTCTACTCTCTTACTTTCTCTCTCTCTCTCTCTTATCCCCTGTGGTCTACACTAACACTTTTAATCTGGTAAAATCAAAGCCCCCAGGTCTTATAAATAAGCACTGAGACCTGATTTCTAAATTGTTCTTGATGTTCTCTGACTAGCTAGGGGCCGACTACTTACATACCTGACTAATTACACTCTACTCTCATCTGAGATAGTCTTCCGTCAGTCCTCTTCAGCATCCAGTGAAAGCGCCATTTGCTCCTACTATAAGGCATACACTCACCGAGTTCCCTCCGCGAGTCTGTGAGCCAACCATGCCGCAACTAGCGTCGCGCAGCCTCCAAATCTTAGCACCCATCCGACACTATCGTCCCACGGCTCCCCGCGAGGTTTTTGGAAGGCCTTGAAGATGGCACTGGAGATCAGACTCGAGAGGATCTGAGGCGCTGACACGGCAACGTTGTGAAGCCCCAGGATAATGCCCGCCTGCGCCAGGTTCTCATCCTCTTCTCCTTTATCAGTGGTCACATTGTGCCCGTGTTCGAGGTCTTCCCTAACCGTAGCCGGGGTGGCGGAGACGCTGGTGTCGGGTACCGTACCGTCAGCCCGCTGGCGTCGAAGCCGGCGCTCCGTGTCGATGCGCGATACCTCCGCCGAGATTAGGGCAAAGGGCGCCCAAAGCGTCAACGCCCATGAGATTCCAACAAGCCCGACAACCACGGTAGCGGCTTGGTATGACGATATGAAGAACGTACTAAACATACAGATGGCAAAATTGACATGCGACATCAACCAAGCGCGGCGGAGGGTAAGGCCTGGAATCTGTAATTTGAAGAGCCACCCAGCCCCTTCTGCGTATCCACCTTTGGGTTCAGGGGAGATACCGGTAGGTGCTTCCATCGCCGTTCCTATTGAGGATGATCGCCTCCGATCGCCGAGGAAAGGCTCCTCCTCCATTTGATCATCTGAAACTTCAGACTCGCTGGCAACGATCGGCTTGTATGTAGGCACAACAAGAATCGGCAGGGTCAGGTTAGCCACAAAGGAGATAATGGCGTAAACAAGAAGTGCAAATGTCCCAATGCGGGTGGCTTCTTCCCATGCTTTGTTGATGTCATGCTCCGACAACCCCGGGTGTGCTTCGAAAATTGGATTGACAAAAAGCTGTCCAATGTATGTGGTCGAGTAAAACAAGAAAGGAAACCAGCCGACCCAAGCAGCCAGCTGGACCTCGCAGACCTTCGCTATCTCTGGCGGTAGAAATCGGATCG
Source organism: Aspergillus fijiensis CBS 313.89 (assembly GCF_003184825.1). Lineage (NCBI taxonomy): Eukaryota > Fungi > Ascomycota > Eurotiomycetes > Eurotiales > Aspergillaceae > Aspergillus > Aspergillus fijiensis. The sequence continues at coordinate 95,183 of NW_024469071.1, read as the reverse complement.
ACTTGAAGACCTGCTTGAAGAAAGCGATCAAGCCAGGGTTGCCCCCGGATGGAGGTCCTTCCAGTCGTGGATCTCGTTCTTTGATGTATGAACAACTGACCAACAATGTACAGATAAGTGATAGTGATGCTAAAGCGCACAGCACTTTGAACTGCGTGTTGCCCAATAATGGGAAGTACTTGGGCAAATCCACGTATCCAAAAATATATCCAAGGATGTTGCCCAGACCAGTCATGCGGCTGGCCCACGCATTCGCTGATTCCTGCTGGTGTGAGGGCGCATTATCAACAATGAAACACCGGATACCTGCTTGGACTGTAGCCAAACTCCCGTCAGCATTCTCCGCGATCAAGCCACACAAGGGCAAACTCTGGCCAGACCTACCAGTATTTACAGAAAAGTCCAAGCAATACATCAGGATAGTGGCTAGCACAATAACCACTGTCTGAGACGCATCGGACCCCGGTGCAACATCGAATACTCCAAGGAGGCCTTCTGTGAGCTCTCGGACCCAGGCTAAGGCAAGGAGGGAGACAACGCTCGCTGCACCGCCGACCACCATGAACGGCTTTCGCTTCCCCCATGATATGCGACAGTTATCACTGCAGATGCCGATGTAGGGTTGAACGAGGGTTCCTGTCAAAGGACCGGCGATCCAAACGAAAGCAAGTAGAGCCTTGCTCATTCCAAGAGACAAAAGATAGGGCTACAGCCACCCCCAGGGATTAGTCCAAGCAGGATCATGCGGCGGGACCGTGCGAGCTTACCGATCCATTGGATAGCTCAGTAGACCATACGACCTGAAGACTGAGACAGTGGATATAGTTATCAGCTTTCTGGCTGCTGTGGGAAGCAGACACATGCTCCCGAATGGAGGTCAGTGCTCACCCGCCAATACTCAAGGTCAACAAGAACAGATACCAGCTGCTCTTGGTCTCCGATATATCGGGAGTATCTCCCGATCCATTGATTGCACTTGATTCTCCGGAGTGCGTCATTGAAGTCACTTCATTACTGTCAGCTGCTCCCACCAAAGGGGACGTTTCATTGGCAAACCGATAATGTGCTTCCGGCATTGAAATCGTGTTCTGAAAAGGGTTCCCTCAAAATAGACTAGCAAAGGCCACTCTGAGCTGATGTGCTTGAGCTATGATCCAGTCTTCTGAGTAATTTTCTCAAGATGACCAGGGTATCAACCGTTGAGGTAGAGGCGACCGCGCTTCGTCTGCACGAAGTGGGAAGACAGTGCCTGTCAGAGGTGATACAGCCGAGCGCGTTGAAGCAGCCGGAGGGAGAAAGTCAAAGCCAAGTCACTGCGTCTAGATAATTTCCTTGCTCAAAGCTCAAGCAAGTGTAGCTCTAAACGAGGCCGGGCGGGAGGCTATATAGGCAACGCGGGTTGGATCGGGCAGAACCAGAATCTTTACTGAAACGGAGTTGAAATGGGAATGATTCAGTCCTGATATTGATCCATGACTGCATGAAACTTTGGAGGATATCTAAATAATAAGAGCCAGCCCCAAGGGTAAGGGTAAGGCAAAGGAGATGAGATGATGATGAACAGCAAGCATGTCATGTGTCCTTCGCGCCTCGCTTCTACTTGGTAAGGTTGGGTCGACGTCAGCAGGCCACCCACGTGACTGAGCCACGATTTGTTCCCGTTTAGTCCGGGGAAAAGCAATCCATCCATTCATGAAACACTACGGGGTGATTGAAGGTCGTCTGACTGGGGTAAATCTCATTACCATTTGATTCATATCTATATGCATGTAATTCGCCAGAACCAGAACACTCCTGCCACAGTCACAAATCCCACCTTATGCTTTCCCGTTCATGGCGACTCCATGCTTCGGATCCAGGATACCAGGGTTTTTCAGCCCAAACGCGCCGGATTGGTCGCCAGATAAGCCTCCCGAGCCTCATAGTCATAGCCTCTCTCCCAAGGTTCGAGTTGGGGACCCCGTTTTTGTCTTAACCTGCGTCTCCAAGGTTACCATTTCCCACCTCAACATATTTGATCGAAATGCAGGCAAAGGAAGTGACAGGATCATGAGAAAAGAAAAAGATGTCAAAGAGGAAGGGGATAGGAAAAAAGAAAAAGAAAAAAAGAGAAAAGAAAAAATGATACAATAGATTCCCATTATCAACATAACACATGAGGAAGAAACAGAACCAGAGACCGAACCGAAGCGCAGAGGACAAGGGGGTAAGGAGAAAGAAAAGAATAAGAAACCCGATTGTGATGGGAATCTACCAGCGTAGTCCACAATCGCAAATGTCGATGTCGCGCGTATTAGGGATAAGTAGATCCAGCGCGATCGTCAAAATAAGTCACAGGGGAGCTGTTGCTCGTCCATGCCAGGGTATTGCCAGGGTATCGCTGTGACTGTCGAACAAAGAACAGGCCTAAAGACAAAAAGCCACCACAGGTAGCCAGAGATAGTTCGAGGGATATCGCTGGGGCGTGGCATAAGCAATGAGGGTCTACCAAATCAAACACAAATTCGATAGGTCATCCAGAAGCAGGTAGTATGAACATAGGACCCGCATGAGCCAGGTCCGAAAGAAGACGGCATGATATGACGGAAGATCAAGGTATGTTACCCGCAGAGTATATGCGATATAAAAAAACGGTTAATATGGTTCAGGTATTTCCGAAGAATATCAAGCTCCTCAGATCTGCTGTTGCAAAAGTTGGGGCGCTATCATATGAGGAGCCATCATGGTGGGCATAGAAGCCGGCAAAGTCATTGCAGATGGCATTGTGGTCACACTAGGGACGACAGCACTTGGCATCGAGTCGGACGGCGAGGATCCCTCATCTTGGGAGCCAAATCCGTTCTCCTCATTCTCAAGGTCATCATCCGGCACAGAAACTGGCGGCTGACCATCTTGCTGAGCCTCGTGAATACGACGGTGCCTGGCATACGACATTAGTGGACTGTGATACTAGAATAGCATACCAGCAAGACTTACTGTGCAAGATTGTCCGACCGGGAAAAGGCCTTGTTGCAGTAGGGACAAGGATAAGGTCGCTCTTGAGTGTGAGTCCTCACATGTCTAAGCATCAGATGTCAGCAAGAAGCTACAGGAGCCGTGCTGGCACATAGCCGTAGCGGACAGAATAACCAGACAAAGATAGTGATAGTGACTAACCTCTTCAGATGTTCTAGTCTCTTGAACAGACGTCCACATGACGGGATCGGACAGGAATGCGATTTCTGTGGATAGGGGCCAAGTTCCATCATGGTAGCGCTCCGAGCCCGGCGAACAGGCCCAGGAGCATATCGTTCTACCTTGCTTCCCGCACTGTGCTGGGCGGGAACGTCGAGCGCCTCGCCATCTGGAAGAGGAGCGAGTTCATCTGTACCATTCGTGGGATGCATGACATGCGACTCGGGAGTTTCATCCAAACTCGACAAGGGGGTGCTATGGCGCGACATTTCATGCAACAAATTCTTCTGAGGAAGAACCGCCGCACGATAACCATTGAGGGAGCGATGGATGTCGTGATGCGAATCATCTCCTGCCTCTGGAATAGGGGCCACGGAGCTGGACACAGACCGCCGAAGGTCACTTGGCCGATGGGCGGCATAAGTGACAGCTTGGGGTTGTGGGGCCGTAACCTGCGGGTGCATAGTAGCAGCAGCACTAGTGACGCCTGGAGGGATAGAGGACCGGCGCCGACGCTGCTTGTACGTCGGTGAGCCTTCTAGCATGGAATAGACATTTGAGGGGAAAGATCTAGCCGGAGTTGGGAAGTGAGCGCTTGTGAAATTCGAAGGAGGAAGCTGCATCATCGGATGGTAAGGTGCTGCCGAGGAGATATCCGGGATAGCGGTGTAGAGACCGGTATCTTCGTTGGCGATATAGGCTGGTTCAGCGCCAAGGTGACCGTGCTGCGGAGGCGTGACTGGTTCAAACGATAAACCCCGATTGGAATAATCCTCGTACTGCGAGGACACGAAGGACGGAGCCGGGGAGTATTCGACGAAGGTTGGCATTGAGGCATGACGCTGGTGGATGCGAGCAATCGGCATTCCGTTGCGATCGTACTGGATCTGCCCATACTCTGCTTCACGCTTGATAACGTTTTGGGCTAGAGTCGTAGGCATGGGGATCGGGTTGTAAATCGCCGGGTGGCCGGACTCGTCCGGGAGAAGGGGTAGCGCCGGGGGAGCCATTTGGGGAGCCATCTGAGGAGGAGGCATAGCGTCAACGGTCCGAACCACTGGGGATGCAGGTTGGCCATATGTCGTACTTGCGTGAGCAGCAAACGATGATGAGTTCGCTTGTTGTGCCTTTGTGAGCTGTTCATACAAGGACTGCGATGAATCAAACTCGAAAGACAGAGCAGGCTCGCTGACTGCAACTGTGGTCGCCTCCTGGCCCATCTTCTCGCGCTTCAAATCACGCTCCAACGCATCGAGGAAAAGGCGGTCGTGAGGCACGCTGTACCAATAGAATACCTTCTGTTTCTTCTGAGTGCGGATGCAGTTGTTCTTGTACAGGAAGTCGAGGAATGGGCTCTTGGGTTCTTCGAGCGTGGCATCGGTTCCGGCCTTGAGGTTTCGCAGATCCGAGAAGATACCCTCCTCGAACTTCTTCGAGTTTTTGACCGGGCGACCGAAGGCTTGGAATCTAAAGGCCAGGCATCTCACGATATCCGTGCCCGAGATGTGAAAGAGGTTGTTCCTGTCACCAATCAGCGTGTGCGCCTTTCCCTACCAATTGTTTCTTCTACTCCAAACTAACCAGAGAACACATGATATGTAGTCGCCTGTCGGGAGCAGGAACCTGCGGATGAGTTGATCCGTATGCCAGTCTACGGGCGCTGAGAGAAGGAAATATTTGACTGGGGGAGGCGGCACAAGGTCAGCTTCTAGAGTGGCGACGGAGGAGGGAAGCCCAGATAACGTTGCAGTGGCATGATGTAGAACTTACGATTGTCGACCTGCTGCAGTGCGACTTGCGCATCATGAGGAAGGCTTTGCTGGGCTTCGTTTGAGAGCATAAATGTCTCTGGCTTCTGGGGAGGCGCCATAGGGGCACCATGTTGGGGATACATTGTGAATGTGATACAGTGGTCTGGTGAGAATTCCATCAGCCCGAGTCGGCAAGCGAAGTTTGTATGCATGTGCGCAAACAAAGAGTCATGGTGGACGGGATGTTAAACATAGCCACCGTTGGGCCGAACAAGGAAGACGCACCGCCAAATGAACCTGATCAAAGAAAAAGCGGATGGACCGCACGCAATCACCAAGGGCGACTTTCCGAGAGAGAGAGAGAGAGAGAGAGAGCAACGACCCGGAGAAGTGATTGATATTGTGGGTAGATTGGATGTATGTCGACGATAAATCGTGAAACAAGTGAGATCCAAACACGCGATCTGAAGAAAAGAGTACCAGCCTCTTGGGTAAGGTGTGTTGTTGTTGTTGTTCTCGTCGTCGTTTAGGCGCTGACGTTGCCGGCCCCTCGTCCAAACGGGTAAGAAAAGGGCGAAGAGAAAAAGAGAGCAATGGAGAGTTGAACTGGGCCAGCCCGATTACAAGTCTCTTAGAATAACTCGCACGGCGAAGGGGGGGGATGGAAATGAAACGAAAGGAGGTGAAAAGAAGAAAGAGGCAAGTCGTGATGGGAGGAAGAGAGGGGGAGGGGAAAGAGAAAGAGGAAGAAGGGGAAGAAGAGGAGGAGGAGAAAGAGGAAGAGGGAGATGAGAATTGAGGTAGGACTTGCTTTTTTACAGTGGTGTGGTTGGAGAAAGAGGTAGTAGGTAAGAAGGTATAGCTAGGTTTTGGTATGTAAGTCCAGCAGTAAGTAGTAATAATAACGCCAATCGATAATAATAAATAATAATGGGGAGGGGGGCATTAAGAAAAGGGAAGTAGAAAAAAAGAGAGAATAAAAATAAATAAGAATAATCAGAAAAAAGACCGACCGAGAAAAAAACCAAAGGGAAAAAAAAGGAAAAGAGGGCAAAATCGGCGTCAGAACTGGGAAGAAGGAATTCAGGGAGCGCCGACCGAGACCCGCGGATCGAGTTTCTACTACGGAGACTACTCGAGTACTCAGTACTACGGAGTAGACAACACTAACAGACTGTGCGCACTACTCAGAAAATTACTCATTACCTAGCTAACGAGTACTTACTCAGTAGGAAGCCCTTTCTGCTCTGTATAGGACGGACGTAAAGAAGTCGAAGCCTGAACACTGATGCTATTGAGGTAGACCTCTCCCTCTTTCACTCGGTGCATTTCTCAGGAGCATCACACTCACACACATACACATACACATACCCAAAAAAAACACACACACACACACACACACACACACAATCCCTCCCTCCTTCTCTCTCTCTCTTTCTTTTCTCCTTAAACGCCTTTTCAATCCTATTGTCCTAGGCCACCTCGATTGACTCTCGAATTGGTTAGACACCAGGAAACGCGCACGGCGAAAAAGTAGGGCTTCGACGGTTCGACCCAGGCATAAGCGGAGACTGGCGCCAGGGACCGGCTCCAGAAGTCAAGGGAAGCAAGCCTGTTAGGTACTCTTCTGAGATCCTAAGATCCAGCAGTACGTAGTTACCGGCTCTCAATTAAGCTTCCCCTGTCCACCATTCTCACCCGAGTCCAAAAATATCCGCCTAATGACGCTATCAATATCACAACGCTTGAAGAAGCACCGAGAGGTGGGGTTGAACTTTGTTGAAGGGGGGAGGAGGGGGAAAAGAATGGAAGGAAGTTAGTTTAGTTAACTTTCTTTGTTCGACGGGCACCCGGGCGGTAAGATACCAGTAACCACGGTATTGGTACATACAGTCTATCTAGTATCCACCATTATTCCACCTTCAGGGGAGAAGAGCTAACTGAACCCCAATGACAACAAACGTAAGTCAAGAAGGTGTGGGGCATCTCTCCATCCATTATTCAATCAATCAATACTGTTGACCCGTTCTGGCCTCTGCCCTTAAGGGCCCCACCACTATTGACTGATGGACTGGGAAGCAAGCAGTCCTGGATTATTGTTGTTTTGTTGTTGTCATGGCTGGGTCCATCTCTTCTCTCGGATTAGTGAATTCATCACTCCCAAGTAGCCAACTGCCAATGTTCTCGACTTCCTCATGGCGAGCAAACAGTCCTCGTATTTGCCGGGCCCTACTAGTCGGCCAACGGAGAGCCAACTCAAGGGCAACAAACTGAACATACAAGATCAGTGATCGAAGAATGGCAGATATTAACCCACTAGTCTGTGGTAGGCTTATGAGCTTCCTACTCCTAGCAATGGCCTATGTCCGAGAGATCGTAGACTGCATACCTTGTAGTAGAAGTATGCATCACAAGTCACGGGTACTAGAATTGAGGGGAAGCTAAACCGCCTACTTACCTTGTAGAAATGAGGGGAAGACCTGATCTTGATACCTCATCTCGCTACTGAGAAAGATTTATGGGGAAGGAATTCGCTTATCACAGCAAGCACGGGATTCTTCGCATAGTAACTTATAGTACTATATGTGCAATCTTCAGAGATGAGGGATTGATCATCAAGGGAAAACCAAGCTTGTGTGGATGATATGTCTACATACATGCATAACTAACAGCTCCTCCTGCATCAATCAACCTTTCTTGGGGGCGCTTCCTGGGGGGCCAATTCCAGCCCTCTGCCTCTCTTTCCCCCTTTCGGTCCCCACACGCAGCAAACTGTTCACCGCGGCGGCTAAGATGACGGACCGATTGACTGACTCTCGGGGCAGGGACAACAAACATGCTGTCACTACGTAGTAGGGTACAGTCCAGTCCAGTACCTCTATAGCTACCTAGCTAGCTGCAAGCAGTCGAGGGAGCAAATCATCTAACGGCGCTGTGCAGAGTGGAACCAAAAAGTCCCCATCCATGCCAAGCCAAGACAAGACTGCACACACTGAACACTGAACACTCACTCACTCCCCCCGATAAAACTGGCGCGGGAAACAATCGTGAAGCATTCGCCCCCTTGTTTCAGGGTAAGCGCTTAACTTCCCACCAATAGCAGGCAAGGTGTAATCCCTTTGGCCCGCACGGCTACTCCAGGCTGCTTGCGATGCTCGTCTCAGCCTCTCAGTGGCCCCCAATGGCCCAATCCAGAATGAGAATATCCCCCATGGGCATAAATGGGAATTGAGCAGGCGTCGAGTCCGTCTTCAGGTTCAAGGTTCCAAGTGCCTGCCTCCACCACCTTTCAGTCCTGCTCCTCACAGGCTCACAGACATTTGATTTCGGTCCGTGCCCTTGCCTACCCTGCCGTGTCCTGACTTCCTCCTCCTTCTCATCCTCCTCCCCCTTCTTCTCTTTCCCCTCCCAACCCGCCTCCTCCAGGCTGTAAATAGCATTTGTACTGTAAAGTACTGTACACTATAGTTAGCCGTGAACCATCTCCATTCGGCTATGTTATGTGATGCGATGTAGTAGCGCAGCAAATAATGGCAGTGCTGTGACACGGTCAATGCTCTATCATTATCGTCGTCGGTGATCATCTATCTGCCGGCATCTGACTGCCACCCTTCAGAGACACCAAGAGTATGTACTGTACGGAGTACTGTACTGGTAGTCGGACATTTTGCATGCACAATGCAGAGTTATCTGCGGGCATCCGAGCAGGCAGCAAAAGAAGGGCTTCTACTCTCGCTTATGTTTGGATCACAACTGGAAATAGTTCTTACGTGAAGTCGGGAATGGGGGCAACAGAGTATTGTTGGGTCTCGCAAGAGTCTATCGACTCTCTCTACGGTACATCGACCAGCTGTCTCTCCTATCGATTGCCCCAGCTTTCGTGGGTGCTGATTTCCTCAACTCAGTAGCTAGGTCTGTAATGGTCTATCTCCTTAAACTTGCATGGACCCCATGCTGTAATTATAGCCACTTATGGGCCAGGTTCTTGAACGGTCCATCTCCTGTTACTCGTCCAGATATGGTATAAGAAGCGACCAAGCGGCAGCGCCAAACGACGCCACTTATGATTCAACAACCTGGCTCTTAAGAGTAAGTACCATAGCTAAAGCTATCTTCTTGTCTCTTCCTTCGATCTTTTTTTTGGGGGGGAGGGGGGGTGATCAATCATCAAGGCAGACCAATGTCGCGTCTCCGAGGAGAAGATCAGAGGCCCAGAAGGGGGCCATCAGGCCATAATCGCCGGGATTTCCTATAGCATGGAATGCGTAACATTTGGGCTTCGCGTATCGTAATAAAGTGCACTGCCATTAACCTCATATACCAGCAGTCGATCTACGGGGTAGTTAAATTAAAATAGCATACCATGGGGGGGAGGGGGGGTTATCCAAGCTCATTTTTGAGACACATAAATTTGGTCCGTGTGCAACCTGCCCGTACCATGCGCATAAGGCTGTAATCACATGGGTTTGTGATCTATTCACCACTGGACTTTTTCAAATCTTGGCTCATCCGTTCTGTGCACTCATTATTCTCGCAACTCGAAGCCGAAGCGGAAGACTGACACGCCCGGCTATCTATCAAGATTGGGTTTCAATCCCCCTCTTCCTGTCCAATCTGGCATCGACAAGGAGGGCGGAAAGTTGACCAAGCATGGCTTGCAGAAATACCACAAGAAAAAAAAAAAAAAAAAAGGGTTTCGTGGTTTGTTCTTTTGCATGTCACTCGGAACCAGAGCATCGTCGTCAGAAGCACGACGTTGGATATCTTGAACATCAACGGGGACTGATCTGCACAACCGAAAGATTGACCGGCAAACGGCGAAGCTTAATCACAGAGCACTCTGATTTGGCCATCTGAATTGGTGGCCATTTCCGAGATATGATAGATCAATGCGAGATTTCGAGCTTTGTCAGTACATGATCTTTTCGGAGAAGTGACTTGATATGCATCACGGGCGGCAGACAAAGGATTTTTCGTGGTAGGTGGTCGACACCTTAGCAGGGGGAGTATCGTCATAGTGCAGTACTGCTTCGTCCTCATTGGCTTGTCCCTAATTATGTAAGATTCATCTCTCCAGTCACACTCACTCCACTGACTCGGCCGAAGTGATCATCAATTGCACTTGCACATACGTATAAACGTACAGAGCATTGAGGGGGGCGAGGGGGTACCGTGCTGTTGGGGTCAGAGTCCGTCAATCCAGGGGGGGAATCTAGACAGTCCTGATCAACATCAAAGCGTTGTCGTTGTCCGGGATCAGTGGCAAAAGACCCTTTGCTAAGCCCACTATTGAATACCTACGTACTGACCCTCCGAGAAGAATTCTCCGATGACCCAGTGATCAGGAGTCTAAAAGCCTGGAGGCGGGTTTTGATTGCTACATTGGGAGATCACCGAGGTTCCCGGGCGAGCCCTATAGAGAACTACGTAGTACGTATGTACATACACTCGCCGGAGTGCGCGGATAGTGATCTCCCGACGGGGAGAGAAGAGGCGAGGAGGATAAGTTCTGGGCAGAGGGCGTACGCGGGAGAAAGAGGCCTTCTCTTTGCGCAGCGACACGATGCGATGAAGGCGAGGTACGGCCCAGCGTATGGAGCAGTGGAGCGACGAGGAGGTTCGAAACTCCTAGCCTCCCTGGACTTTGCTTAGGTTAGGTTAGCAGCGAAGCTCTCCTAATGGAGAAAATTCTTCTAGACCTTGAAAGGTCCGTTGCTACCAAGCCCAATCTGGTAATTGTACCTGACTCTACCGGGTTCTCGGCGGACGGGACTGGAACCATAAATTACCGCCGTCCTGGACCAAAACAACCCGCGCCAACTATGGATACTGTCTCCGTACAGCTACGGATACTGTGGACTGCGGACTGTGGACTGTGGACGGTAAACATCGGTGCCCGGGACAGAAAATTGATCTTACTATGTACAGTCCAGAAGATCTTGGCCTGCTCCGCGCAACGGAGTCTTTGTTTGATCGTCCAACCCCGAGAACCCATCTGGAAAAGTCCAGCGACAGCATGTCACTGCTATGAAAACCTCGCGAGTCGCGACGAGGCGACGAGGCTCACTCTCGGGTTTCGGAAGCTAAAGCCTCCCATTACTCATATCTAATAAGTTAACTTAGAGAGTATGGGTCAGCGCTTGGTCCATATTCGGGTAAGTTGCAAGATGCTGTATCTGCCTTCCGTTCTCGATTTAGAGCATCGACTGATCCAAAGATGAGGCTACCTAGTAGTTAGCGAGCAAGGCGCACTGTCAACACATACTCGTATATGACTTGATCTCTTGAGAACGTGGGTGGGGGGGAGGAGGTCGAGGCGCACCTGCCGTTAGACTTGCAAATGTTGCTATGAGCATTTCATCAGGGCAGTATACGGTACGATAACTTCTCGCCAGACTACGTCATGGAAGACTTGTCCCGGAAGCTATTTCGCCACGATAGCATGCAGCAGCACCTTCGTTCTTCAGGACAACTGTATGGCTTGCTATGCCAAAGTTGGCATTGTTTTGTGGATCAGACGAGCAACGGAAAGCAGGCCGGTCTGTTGCCATCTTGGCCAGGCTAAGTGAGGGCCAAGCAACGCAGTACGGGGGATATCGAATAACCTCACAGGGAAAATCGGATACGTCGGACTGGGGCTGGCTGATCAGCGCCATTGTTCCCCCTTCGTGTAAACCTCGGCGTTGCAATGGACGGACCAGATTCCTTTCAACCACCACGACTGGAGATCCGGCAGGTCAACCCGTGAAACCATCGGATTTCCTCCCGTCTGTCTAGACTAGACCATGAATCAAGCCGGCTCCCTACTAGAACTAGCGATACTCGATACGTCGTTTGTATTGGGTCAAACGAACTTCAAAAACGATGAAGATGGTATAGAATCACCATGTAGCTAATCATTACGCATGCTTTGACATATCGCTGAACGCCGAGGTGCTTTTGGTGTATCGGTTGTGTCTTAGTTGATGGGTGGTATAGGTCAGTCTGGTAGGACCACCGATACTATTTACTCGACTATCCAGAGTCTAAAAAATCCAGAGTGAGCCGAGTCCGTTCTCTTTCAATTTTTTTTTTCTTTTTTTTAATCTTTGGTGGATCCCTGTGACGAAAAAGTGCCTGCACTTAGCTACTCAGTAAACAAAATGCAACAATTCCTTTGCTATCCTGACCCTTTCTGCTAGTCAACCTCCGTGCCATTCGAAATCTATAGTCATCGTAATAGTAGTAGCAGTAAGAAGGCGACACGTTCTTCGAGCTCTGATGGGGTTGGTGCCCTGCTCAGAATTGGGTTACATGCAGAATCTGAAACGACGACGAGCAAGCCCTGGATGGAGTCGTTTTTTCCTTCCTCCCGGCTCTTTTGTTTCCTCTTGTTTCCTGCGGAACTTCGCACATGGCCGGGGCTTCTTTCCAGTTTCAATACTAAGTGACTGACTAATGAGACCGATCCAACACCCCTCCCCATAGTCGTCCCAAAAGTCGAGCGTTGACTTGAACAAATCACAATCGACTGGTAGACATATTGTGCCTGACTAGTCGTTCCGTCATCCACGGTTACGGCGTCGGTGGGAAGAAACACTCCCACTCCCATCATTACCCCTACGATTCCCCAACGCACTAAACCTATTATTGTCAGGTCCTTCATGCAGGTACCCCCCCCCCACCCTCTCCGGCAGTGGGCACACAGTGGGTGAACACTACTGAAAAGGAACTTGAACTGCTTTGTCTCCGGTGGGGAATCCAGGAACAATTATCCATAAACCAGCTCGTCACCACTAGTCATACCACAGAACCGCAAAAAAACAAAAAAGAAACTCAATCATATCATCGGATGTTCGATTTCTCCTCGGTTCCCCGTTCAGCCCTGGTCTGAAGTTTCCACCCCTCCCGAGGAACCAAAGAAAAGAGAAAAAAAAATAGGGGTAAAAATGCCCCAACTAAGCTAGAAGAGAAATAGGCCAAATCGACTAGAGTCAACAAACAAACAGACAAAAGAGAACCCCCAATTCAAGAGGGAGAGAACCTTCATCTCTACATTGTGTTGGCGAGGCTCGTACTATTGCATCACACTGCCAATGCAAGTCTAACCTGGATATTACTAATTTCCAATTCGTTAGAGCAGCGTTGCTTGAACTACTCCTATACTAAACTGCTAGACCACTGACTACTAACCCGCACTTGTTCTATTTTTACCCTTTTTACCCGTGATAAGAATTTCAGGAAGAAAGTCAACGCGTGATCATGCTTCATTCAAGTGTTTGTAGATTAGCGCTATGTGACTGACTGGAGTCAACCACTGGGGAGCGGCTTTCGCTATATCGCCATGCATGTTGAGAATCCCCAAACATGCTAAACGAAGCGATCTGTCTCAGGTCTGGGGGTCCCCCTTCTCAAACATTAGCTCGACTCGGAGAATTCGCCATATCTGGAACACTCCCACGCTAAGGGTACGTGCTTCGCAGCCCCGGTCCAAGTGTGGGCAGAATAAGGTTTATGCGATCAAGTTAGGAGTTCGATAGTAGACTCAACGTCGCGAACTGAACGTCCGCACCATCCAGGTGCACTCAATACGAGAGGAGTTGCGGTGGGGGTTCTGTCATTCCTCCAACTTGGCGCGAGTCAGGAAAACTGGAAACATCCTATCATGCCGTCAATGGAGGCGTTCGTTCTCGCAAATAGGGGTCAAGGCGAGCTGGTGAAACAGATCCGCAGTTTGAGGCCACTCGCGTGGTCGAAAGCAACTACAGCCCCTCTCTTCGCCGATAATCGATACTGAGGCAAGCATACAGTACGCCCCGAGCCGGAGGCACTATGCACAGCGGTAGCGTGTTTTGAGTGCAAGAGATTCGAAGGGAATTTGGACGCGATGCATGTCATGCGTAGTTGTCAGGTGTCATGGGCCAGAATCGACAACTAGCGACGTCCTCTGCCTCTGCCTCTGCCTCTGCCTCTGCCACCGCCCCTGCCTCTGCCTCTGCTGCTTGACCGGCCTGATGCTTGGATAGCGGCTACGTCATGTTTGCTCAGGTTCAGAGTTCCGCCTGCAAACTTTCCGACGGAGGGCCCTCCAACACCACGTTCTCGCCGTTTGGCGCTGCTGGTGTTCGACTTCGGTGCCGGTTTTTCGAGGATAATTCCATTTTCTCTGGCTTCCTTCCGACGCTTGTTTTCCTTCATCTCGGCCTTGGCTTTGATGCCTCTCCGGTGAGAAGAGGGCATCATTTGCTTGTACAAGGACTCTTTAGATCCTAGTTCCTGCATCCGCAAGTCAAGAGCCTTGATGCGATTCTTGCCAGTTGGAGCAAGATCGGACGCTGAGTCGAGAAGGTGGGATTCCTTTAGGAGACGTTGCAGTGCGAGATCGTTTTTCAGATGGTCCGCATCAATTTCGGTGTCATCGTTGTCATCCTCGGTATCTTTCTTCGGCGTTTTGGCCGTGGTTCGCTCAGAGATTGAGGATGGCGGTTTGGCGGTCTGTACCAGCGTTAGGATACTCAATTTCAATGGGCCACCAAGTATATCCTACCATGAAGGCCTTGCGAGCTTTCTTGTCCATCGAGTCCTGGGACTTTACGTCCCGATGCTCAATTACTTCAACCTCCTCTGGTTCCTCTTCGTCTCCGCTCATACCATCCCAATCCGACTCAGCATCGGAAGCCTCCAAGTCTTCCTCGTAGCTTTCGTCTTCTGAATCATCACGGCGGGATACCTGACCTCCAGGTACATCCAACGGTTGGAATTGAGCTTCGAAGAATTTGCGGAAAATGTCCTGGGAGGACTCGGTGGTTGTCTGCGGCGTGGCCTCGTCATCTGAAGTTGTAGCTCTCGACACAACGGCCGTGCCCCTCTTCCGTTTCCCAATCATCTTTATCGATCCTTGTATGAGTGTGCGTTGGGAACCCAAAAATTAGAGCATAGAAAAGTCAAGAGAAAAAAAAAAGGCCTATGCGATTGAGAAGACTAGCCGCAAACGTGCTTATGTCAGCCGTTATCGCATGATGTCACGTGCGATAAGATAGGTCCGACCCCTCGTTGGATTTCACCGATTATAATCGAGTTCGTAGCGCGCCGCGACATTTCCAAGAAGGCGTCGAACAAATCCTTGAACTCAAAATGACCAAATTTCGCCCTTGTATCGATCTCCATTCGGGGCAAGTCAAGCAGATTGTGGGCGGAACCCTAAGCAATGTTGCTGCCGATCTGAAGACGAATTATGTCTCCAAGCTCCCCGCCGGTCATTACGCCGAGTTATATCGGAAGCACGATTTGCGCGGCGGGCATGTCGTGATGCTGGGCCCAGGCAACGATGAGGCAGCGCATGAGGCACTTCGAGCCTGGCCTAACGGATTGCAAGTGGCTGGAGGGATCACCGATAAGAACGCTCAGTACTGGATTGACCAGGGTGCCGAGAAGGTGAGCCTTTATGCCTGCGCTTGCTGTCTCACAGCGTAAATCCAGTCTGCAGCTCAGCTGCAGGTATTTGATTGGATTGATCTTACTCCATGTTTTTGCGTCTGGATCTCACTGTCTCTGGTACCAGCAACGTGCAGCCTTGTCATGACTGACCCGTTCTCGCAGGTGATCATTACATCATTCCTCTTTCCAGAGGGCAAGTTCTCGAAGGAACGGCTTGAATCCGTTCTTTCTGCCCTTGGAGGCGATCGATCAAAGCTGGTCTTGGATTTGAGTTGCCGTAGGAAGGACAACACTTGGTTTGTAGCCATGAACCGCTGGCAGACCATTACCGAGATGGAGATCAACCAAGGCAAGTTCCTGCCCATGAATTCCATTAGCTCTCTCGCCCATCCTTGCTCGTGTCTCAAGATGCAGGAGCGGAGAGGTGTGGAATATGCCTGGCGATTGCAGTCCCTGGGCTACCGTTTTGCTTCTGTCTGAGCCAGGCTGTAAGACTAACTGAAGCAGAGTCGATCTCATTGCTGGAACCTTACTGCTCCGAGTTTCTCATCCATGCCGCTGACGTAGAGGGGCTGCAGCAGGGTGTTGATGAAGAGCTCATCGCCAAATTAGCCCAGTGGTGCACAATTCCCGTCACCTATGCCGGTGGCGCTCGCAGTTGGCAGGATTTGGAAATGGTTCATGCCAGCAGTCAGGGGAGAGTTGATTTGACCATTGGAAGTGCTTTGGACATCTTTGGGGGCTCTGGGGTAACGTTCGATGAATGTATGGAATGGAACAAGTCGCATTGAGTGGGCATCCAGGGAAACACCTCCCAGATCAAGGACAATCGATTCCGTCGGAGCACATGTACATACACGCACTTTAGGCGGCTCGGCTGCAAAAATATATACTACTAAGCAACATATCATTTTACCATTAATAGTTACTCCAAGCTGGAATATTCACAAAGAATATTGTTATCTTCAACGGACCGTGGTAGTTTACCACCAGCAGACATATATACAATACTAGGTATATATATACCTTCGTCTACATCCCACTTCCTTGGTGGAATGACGCGGCCATCCGTCGCAGGTCGAGACAGCCGGAAAGACCGTCAGTGCCGAAAGCGGCTTAGCGGTGACCGCACCAGCACCGCACCGGCACCGCCGAGTTCCTAGTCGACATCACAGCTTCTCCAACTGAATCTCAGCCCTGGGTCAATTTCAACTCACTCCCTTCATCTGTCTGCGTCTTGCTTGTTTTAAAATTAGCTTCCACACAATACAAGAGTATATCTACCTTCCGCCTATCTTTATACAGCTTGACCGGCCCGCTCCACCCTCCCTTCTGCCTTCCGTATTGTCAGCCTTCGAACGCTATCGCCCCCTCTTCAGCCAACAAGATGAAGCCCGTCGTATCTTTGATGAACGCTTGGTCCTGGTAAATTCAGACCTCTCAAACATCACCTCCAATGTACCATTCGAGATAACTGACCGAATCTCTCCAGCGTGGTCATATCTCTCTTCGCCATCGTCATTCTCTCAGTCCTCGGATCGCTATTCCAAGTATGGCACCTTTATCACCACTTCCTCCCACGAGACTCCAGCCGCTTCACACCCCCGCTCAAACAAACCGCCATGACTAACCCCCTGACACAAACAGAGAGAACACCACAGCTTCACCGGCGGTGAAGAAGAACCCGAGAATGGCGCCGCAGTCGCTGCCTCCATCTACACCGCTGTCCTTGTATACGTCGTACGTTCCGTTCCCACCCGCATCCATGATCCCACCCAGGCAACAGAGAATCCGTCATGACAGATGCTAACGTACGGTCCTTTCTCTCTTCCTACAGGCATTCTTCGTATTCTGCGCCTTCCAGGCCTACCTGCACACGAGAAGCCGCAGGGGCGGCGCCATCTCTTTGAGCTAAATCCACTACACCCGGCCGGTGGTTCCAAGGAAAAAAAACCCCCTGCTCTTATGTGTCTTCCGCAAACCTTATTCCCGCCCTATACTACCGTGTTTTTGTTTTTATATCCCTATCTCGAAATGAACGTCGTTTACAACTGCGTGTGGGCTTGCTTTGTCGGGTTCGGATCCCCGGGGGGAGGATCATGGTTCTTTCTGATCTAGGCGCTGGCTGCTGCATCGTTCGCCCCCCTTCCACAAAGAAGTTGCGTGGCTGTGTGGCATCTGCCTCTCGCGGGGAGGGGGGTAGAAGATTGAATCACGAGCTGCCTTGCTTTACAGGCACAGTAGGCGATTTGACTTGCTTTGCTTCTGGTCCTCGGCGGCAGGAGAAGGGCACCAGATCCGCCGCTATCTGCTTCTTCCTTGAGCGAAGTGCCGGATCCTCTTTTCACTCTATTTTTTGGTGATTTTGTTCGCTTGTTTATTCTTCATAGACCCATGAAGATGGTGTATGGTATGTCTGTATATAGTACGTACGTTTAGTCCTGTGAAAGAGCGCGCGTTGCTTCTTTCGTGTTGGTTACTTACTTCTGCCCCTGTTTATGGATCTCCCCAGCATCCTATCCAACCAGCGATTGGACAAGTCCTTTATAAACCACCGCTTATGCGTTAGTGTTGTAGAAGTATAGATTCCATACCCGCCTCTTTCTTTTCTGATTAGATACAACAACGCATTCTTTAGGTCATTGGCACCCCTGTAAACAAGTAGGCCGTTCACGTCGCTCTTAAAACCTAGCCAAAAATATGTAAGGTGTATAAGGGAAGAAAAAACACAGCCGCCGTAGATCGCTTTTCGTTTCGAACAACACTCCTTGGAACGCCCCGATGCGCGGACCAACCCATGGCCCAGATAAAACAAGCACTTTTGGAGAGATAATACAGACCTCGGGAATTCTTTCTGAATAGAGGCATTATGGGATCATGAAAACATCAGCGATATCACCCGTGGAAACATCAGAAGAACTCCTCATCTTCAATGGGGTCCAGCGTCTTGGACATGTACGGGCCATCCAGTGAGTAACCCAGACGAGCGTAATAGCTGCGGACACCGACTCCGGAGATGACACTGATCTTTTGACTGCCATGCTCCTCACGGGCGATCCGCTCAGCCTCCTCCATGAGCAAGGTGCCGAATCCACGGTGCTGGAACTTGCGGGGATCACGGCCGTGGAGGGGGACAGCCGAGCCGTAGACGTGCAGCTCTCGGACAATACTTGTCTGTTGGCCGGTGAATTCGGGGCGGAAGGTGTGCGTGGCGCTGCACTTGCGGAGGCGCAGAAGTCCGATCAGGATGTCTTGCTTGGGGTCCTCGTAGGCCAGGAAGGTCTCCCAGCCCCCATTGGCGTAGTAGTCCCGACGAACCAGCTCCACTTGCGAAGGTCGAATCTTGTTCTTGACCTCATTGATACCCACCTCTCGGGTCCGGACATCGCGACAAGTCGTTCCGAAGTCCTTCATACGGGCCAAGGCGAGCTCACGCAGGTTGCCGTTCTCGACACCGGAAGTGACGAGCGGCATGGGGATGTCGCGCTGGACACGGTAGATACGAGTCCACGGGGGCACCAGAGCAAGAATACGGGCGACGAGGTCGATCAGCGCGTTCGGGGTGTAGTTCTTGTACCGACCAGTTCTCCATAGCTCGTAGAGACCGGTTCCACGAATGACAAGGGTGGGGTAGAGCTTCAGACCGTCGGTCCGGAAAGCTGGGTTTTCAAAGTATTCCTGGAACTGGAAGAGATCGCGCTCCATGCCCACATTGGGCAGATCGGGCATCATATGGCTGACTACCTTGAAGCCAGCATCCTTTGCGAGCTTGAAAGTTTCCGCCACCGCAGCGACAGTATGGCCTCTGTTCGTGTCCCGGGCAACATCCTCGTACAAACTCTGGACTCCAATCTCCAGTCGCGTGCAGCCATAGCGCAACATACTGCTCAGATGGGTGTCGAGACAGTAGTCCGGACGGGTCTCGATGGTGATACCGACGCACTTGATGTTACTCATCTCACCGGCCTGCACCGCTTCGTCGACGTTGTCTGTTTGATAGCCACTCAGAGCATTATGCAGCTGGGCCACAAAAGATTCTCTGTAGTCTTCCGGAAGAGACATGAACGTTCCACCCATGATGATATATTCCACCTTATCAACGCTGTGGCCGAGGGACTTGATCTGGTCAACACGCCCTCGAGCCTGTTCGAAAGGATCATAGCGGGCACGGATAGCGCGCATCGAGGTGGGCTCGTAGCCAGTGTAGGACTGTGTGGAATACTCGAAATCGGAGTCGGGGCCACCGGGGCAATAGACACAAATGTTTCCCGTGTATGCGATATGGGGACAGCGGTGGGGTTTGCTCATGACGGCGACGACGGCAATACCGGAGGAGGTTCCTAGCGGCAACTGTTTAGTATATGCGGACGGCATGCCTCATAAAGGCACGAAACAACATACTGATTGGTTTGGCAATCAATTTGGGAAGGATATATTTCTTGTAATGCTCGGGAACTGCCGCGATGATGGCTGTCAGAGGGGGTTGAGTGGACAAGGCATGCTTTTTGGCGATTTGACCCCGCAGCTTGTTGAGGTTGATATCTTTGCGGGGCTTCGTGGGATCACTCTGCGATTCATGGTCCTGAATTAGAGCATTCGCAATATCAGAACAAGCTCGCATGAACCGTTCATTCTCCGAGGGAAGTTTGGCATTTTTCTTGGGCTTCGAGGATGGTGGCGGCATAGTCATAGTGACGGTCGCCATCGTGGGTTAGAGATGCGGGCGACGGTCGACGGTCGACGGTCGCCAAATGAGGTTGCGGAAGTTATTTTCGAATTAGAAGCGACCAGAGAGGCAGATGCGCGGTAACACTTGCGCCCGTGATGGCCGTTCGCTCGGGTTCAATCAAAAGTACAATTTAATGAGTGAGCGACTATTATAATGGTTGGATTGGAATAACAACTGGAAAAGAGGTGAGTGGTGACTTGTGACCCGGGTATGGCACGCGGCAAGCGTGGAAGGGAAAGGGAAAAAAAAGCGGGAGGACCGAGGGTGCCACAGGTTGGTTGGTTGAGTCTCCGTACTAAGTAATGAATGTAAAGTGAGTGAGGGAGAAAACCGACCGACCGCCCGTGACAATTCGGATCCGCTTAAAGCTTTGTCCCGAAAGTTCCCAAATCGCGTTTCTGAACCGGCCTCTTCCCTCTGCTCCTGTATACCCTCCTAATTCAAACTCTCCCTCCCCCTCTCCTAAAACCACTCATACCTTTTCGAGTGCGTCTTTATCTCCGTCCCCTCTCCTCTCTTTTCTCCTTCCCCGGTTCCTTTTTCTTTCTCCCAGCCAAAATGCAGGCCTTCCGCCGTAACACCGCTTCTGCTCTTCGCAATGCTGCTGCCACGCAGCGCCGGGGATACGCAGCTTCAGCTAGCCCCATCTACTCTGAGACCGTTAACAACCTTCGCATCAACTCGGAGACGAAGGTGATCTTCCAAGGTTTCACTGGAAAGCAGGGAACGTACGTATTTTGTTCCATTTTGGAAAGGTTGTCAAGGATATATCGCTGACGTTGCTTTTTTCCCGTCCGGGTGCAGTTTCCATGCCGAGCAAGCCATCGCCTACGGTATTAATCTTTCCAATCCCTCCCTTTACCCCCATCTGCGCAGGCGCCAAGCGGAAAAGAAGCCTCTAAATGGTCACGTATGCGAAACTCACAACTGCCAGGCACCAAGGTCGTTGGTGGAACCAACCCTAAGAAGGCCGGATCCCTGCACCTCGACAGACCCGTTTTCGCCAACGTGAGCGAGGCTGTGAAGGAGACTGGCGCCACTGCTACTGCGCTTTTCGTTCCGTAAGGACCCGGTGTTGGTGGATTGAACATGCACATGCGAGGTGCTAATGATCGCAGTCCTCCATTGGCTGCCAAGGGTATCGAGGAGGCCATCGAGGCCGAAATCCCTCTGGCTGTCTGGTACGTACCTTGTTGAACTTTCGGAAAGTGGGTTGGCCGCTGATCTTGATATAGTATCACCGAGGGTATCCCTCAGCACGGTATGTTCTCTTAGATAAGCGAGCGCTTTAGATGCCTGTTCGGGTCGGAAGACTGATAAACGAGTGCTCAGACATGGTCCGTATCACGGACATCCTGAAGACGCAGAACAAGACCCGTCTTGTGGGTCCTAACTGCCCTGGTATCATTGCTCCCGTAAGTACCCAAGCCAAAGCCACTAGTGATCCCTGGCAATAACATCTGGTGTTATTTGATGCGCTAGGGTCAATGCAAGATTGGTATCATGCCCGGATTCATCCACAAGCGTGGCCGTGTCGGTATCGTCTCTCGTTCCGGTACCCTGACCTACGAGGCCGTCAACCAGACCACCCAGGCCGGTCTGGGTCAGTCTCTGGTTGTCGGTATCGGTGGTGACCCCTTCTCCGGAACCAACTTCATCGACTGCTTGAAGATCTTCCTCGAGGACCCCGAGACTGATGGTATCATCATGATCGGTGAGATCGGTGGTAGCGCTGAGGAGGACGCCGCCGAGTTCCTCAAGGCCAACAACAAGTACAACAAGCCTGCTGTTGGTTTCATTGCTGGTATCAGTGCTCCCCCGGGCCGCCGTATGGGTCACGCCGGTGCCATCGTCAGCGGCGGCAAGGGTGGTGCCGACTCGAAGATCTCTGCTCTGGAGAAGGCTGGTGTCATCGTCGAGAGAAGTCCCGCTGCTCTTGGCAAGGCCCTGTTGGCCGAATTCGTCAAGAGGGACCTGGTCTAGATTAAGTGATCATCAATCACTTTTGCACCCGGCGGAGATATGACATAATCCTGCAGCGTTTGTTTTTGGTTGGTATGAGCGATTTTTCTTCTTTATCAATCAGGCAGACATGTGAAGGATGTCGTACTTCTGCTCATCCTTTCCATTTATCATTTAGACGACCTTTTCTCCTTATTTGCCCGAGCCATGGTGGCCGTCCTGTATTTTCTATCTGATCTCTTATCCCCCTCGTCGATATATTTCCTTTGTTTAGAAGATGCAAGGCAGTAATTAGGTCTGGTATGTAAATTTGATTTATTATTCACGGGCCCACGTGCGGGAGAATTCTTGTAGGCACCACCGTTAAATGAGCATCGATGACCCTCGTCTCTGCCGCGGTACGGAGTACAGATCCTCCAGTGTCCACAGACCCTCGTCTCTCTGGTGTAGATTAGCCTGGCCACACGCAAGATGACTAACCTCTTTGACTTTTCCTAGACAAGAGGAATGTCACTTTCCATCTCCATTACTAGGACTACAACAGCAGCGATCCTCACAAGGACCCGAAAGCCGTTTGGTCACGGTCGATGCTCGGAAGCTCGCTTCTCGGCTTCCCGAGCATGACGTCCGATGTCCAAACAACTCCGAGTAGATCCACCAAATCAAGTACTAATGCAGGAGCCATTCTCGTGGCTGAAAAAAATTGTCTGCTTAGGTAAAAAAAAAAAAAGAGAAGAGAAGAGAAGAAAGTGCTGACACGCAGCGGACGGGTTGATGTAATGGGGTGTGGAAGAAAAAGGGTCTCTACCAAACAGAAACACTTCCTGTACTGACTTCTTGCGACGGTGTCGATCGTGACTCGGGCATTACTTGCTCTCTCATCACCTGTGCACGTAAAAAGGCTAGAACTATCAATTAGTTCCAGTTCCTGAGCACATAGGTAGAGTATGGACACTGTCTACCAGGGTCCTTATGATGATATTGTTCAAAACAAGAGCACAGTCTGAACTTGGCAGCGGAGCCTTAGGTCCCGGTCAGACCCTGTAGTGCGATAGATCAATAACCAATGACTACTCCGTATACGGCTTTTTTTTCCACTTGCACTGTAGGTAAAGGCAGACAGACAAGGAACGGAATGAGGGAGGGGTAGGGAGGCTTAGACTAAATTGATTGATTGAATTGCATTTGCCCCTCTCTTCAACCGAATTCCCTGCAGCTGCAGCCAAGACCTGGCGTGGTAGGCGAGTTGGAGATAATGCACTGGCTTGGTACGGAGTAAGTACTCCGTCCCATCAATCAATTCCCGAGCCAGCAGGGATGTGACAGGGGCACATGGGATGCAAAATGCACACACTATATCAATTTGGTTTATTGGTAGCTGTAGCCGCCGATAACGACATATACCTCCAACGATGTCCATTGAGATGTCGGGTTTCACTTGAAGGGGATAAGAACGAGTGATGACTTTTTCACATAGGGACAAATAGTGACCAGGGTCCTTTGAGAAAGCACCAGTGTCATGTGGTATCAATCTTATAATAAAACATAATGAAAGTAAACTATGCTGTGGTGTTGACAAACAGGCCGACTAGGTTAGTTAAATGGGGCAGGATAGTAAGCTCAATGGCTGAGGGGCCATTCACAGTAGGTTAACTAGCGGCACACCCCTTGAGTGTATGAGAGTTACTGTATGGCCTAACCCATGCAACATCTCTTTTCCAGCTTGATTGGGTTGCAATTGTTTTGATGAAGTGGGCCACAGTTCCAAGTCACTACCAATCCATGTGGCTTGCAGGTCTCAGGCTTGGGACTGAGACACTATTGTCTTGTCATAGCTGTAGAGATAGAGGTCGTTTGTTGCCAAGGATGATTGTGATGTGGTTTGCGATAAGACCCTATCGCTGATTGCCATGCGATGTGGCCGTGTCAGTGAGTAGCGTGACGGTGAGCAAGTGCTGCAGGTCCCCAATGTATGTGGTGTGCACTGTCATGAGTATTTATATCTACCTACCCTCTGTAGATATATGCTATAACAAAGGTGAAGTCGAGTCTTCTGCTAGTCCATTCAAGAATATACATATCTGTTGGGTACTTGTAGCTGTGTGATTCTTTATGATATGCCGAGTGCAATATGTACTGTGCAATATGTACTGCATGTAGTTAGTAGTGGACCGACTCGAAAAGTCAGGCTCAATCGCGGCAAGCCAACCGGGGCTTGGCGCGGGCGGTGTCGATCTGCGCCACTGCGCCCATTGATCCATCCCTCCTAAGCTCCACTTCTCAAAGTTAACCTCGTTAATCTCTTGAACTAGTCATCTCAGAACCCAATTAGTCCCGAGGATCACACCGTCTATCAATCCTCCCTTCCCTCCGTTTATCCCTGATTTCTTTGTTTCTTCTCCTTCTTTTTCTCTTTTTCTCTTTTTCTCTTCTCCTCGCCCCCTTAGGCCCCCTTGTTCTGGCCCCCGAGTCTTGTTCGCCAAGATTGACATGGCGGAATCCGTGATAGGACTTCGAGTACTCCGTACAGTAGTTCGATTCTCCGACTTTCTACCGTCACTGCAATCACATCCATCCATCGACTCTTATCGCTTGGCCTTCTTGATTCTCTCCAGAAACTTAACTGATCTTTGACACATAGGCCGCAGCTATCTTACTATATTTAGCCCAGGTCGTTTTACATCCCCCAATTTCTGAGCAATGTGATACCGATTCCAGGCCAACAGAAACATGCCAGTGCTTATGAACCCTCATCTAATGACGGCCGAGACGAGTTTCCTCCTTGGGAAAAGAGCATCAGCATCATCATCGTGCTCCGCAATTGACCGAATCGAGCAATCTACTATTTGTGATCTGTCTCTACCCTGCTCTGCTGTCCGGTGCCCCTCCGCCCCCCCCCCAAATAGATGATTGCGCACATTCAGTGATTTGCCGATGCTCAAGAGTCCTCGTCATCACGGGCTATTATTGCATACGCCGCAGTTGGCCCTGTCCATCCGCACTATGCTGTAGATCTTTATCTTCAGTATGGCCTCACTGTTGAAGACCAGAGAATTGCTTTTATCATCTTGTTGAAAACCCCCCCCTTTTCGGGTCACATAATTAAGCTTAAGGGAGAGCCTACGCATTAGGCTCCATCCAGGCCGTGATTGCCGCTGAAAATCCACCAAAGCAGAATTCCAAACTCCGCGGCGGGCGAAGCTGCATGGAACTCAGATCTTCTAGTCTAACACTTTAGCATGCGGGACCGGCCATCATGTCAAGGTTAAGGCAGCAACTCGGAGGCAGTGGGCACCGGTTTTCGGGTTGGCCGGACTCTAGCCCCCCCCGGTCCCCCATCCACCCTGAGTGCGAAGGGTGCCGATGTAGATCCCCGAGATCCATGCAAATCCTAAGAATGAGGATCATGCCTATCAATGGCCATAATGGTCTCTCCTGTAAATCTTCGTCCATGCCCAATCCTTCCGGCACTGAATGGACATGAATAACATACTGGAACACGTTTGAAAATGATCAGATGTTTGTCCCAGCAAAGTGCCAGTCGGAATCTTCTATCGACAGGCAAATCTGATGAGAGGCTCAAGGGTATCTCAGATGACAACCACGCCTCGAAGAAATTCCGGTCTTGAACACGCACGTGAAAGACTCCGGCTCCGTTGGTCAACAGTTTCGCCGGTTATGATCGTCCGTTGCCACAAGGACCCGCTGGCAGTGATGCCGCCGTCTCTCAATAGACCGTCCAGATTCCTGAACACTTGCTCCGCTCTTTCTAGATTCTGCGATACATGACAGATGCGCCGGGTCCCTGAAACACACCAATCCTATGTTGCAGGTGGATTGCATTCGTCAGCTCCCAGCTTCGAGCGCTAGTCAACGGTCTCGGCAGCTCTCAATGGCTTGCAGAGCTCATATTCCTGACCACTCGTCGTCACATCAGCCCCGTCTTGTCTCTTCCAGACCCTTGTTGTTCCCACTTCATATCTCCCACTTTCAGCGGCTGCCCAATGGCTCGGATCTGCCCCAATGTGACCTAGCCTGCTGGGTGCCAAGTGAGACTGGTCGGAGACGAAGGTCCCTCCAACTCGGGCCCTCGTGCATGCGATAAGGCTTCTATGTGTTACCCACTTGACTCCCATCTAGGAAGGTCCTCGGATTGACCTCATCCATCAACCATGCTCCGCAGTGGAGATGCCTAGTCCTTTCTTCTGTCGGAGTCCGAGCGTGTTTTGTCCGTGGCATCAATGACATGGGAAACTCCGGGACATATAGTGCACTGGCCTCGCACATGGTCCGTCTGCAGAAACACTCTCCTTGTCCATCCTCTTTGAATTGGATACTATTGTTTAGCAAGTTGCTTCAGGGCTGGACCTGCAATCAAGCCATAAACATGTCACCATCGAGAGAAGAGACCGCAAAGGTCCCAGAGCCACAACTTTCCTCGGTGGCTTCCTCAACGGATCAAGACTCGGAGAAGGGTTCGATCTCGCAAGATCCATCCACATTCGAGGGTCAATCATCTGAGCCTTCACCACACCATATTTTCACTCGATCCCGCAAGTTGCAGATGGTATGCATCGTCTCGATGGCTGCCATCTTTTCACCGTTGTCCTCCAATATTTACTTTCCTGCTTTGGACGATGTATCGAAGGTGTGTATCCAGAGCATAAGCCATGCAGTGCTCGAACCCTTCAGAGATCCAGACATGTTTACTGAACGTGGAACAGTCACTCAACGTCAGCATGACGCTGGCGACTCTCACTATCACAATATACATGATTGTCCAAGGCCTCGCGCCGACCTTTTGGGGTTCTCTCTCAGATGCTTTAGGAAGACGCCCTGTGTTCATTGGTACCTTTGTTGTCTACTTAGTAGCAAACATCGCACTTGCCGAGTCCAAGAACTATGGCGAGCTCATGGCATTTCGCGCTCTGCAGGCAGCTGGTAGTGCGGCTACCATTTCGATTGGTAAGATTGTCATTTCGAATTCACTGCTGCAGCACTTCTAACGCCTATGCAGGAGCTGGAGTTATTGGCGACATCACCACTTCCGCGGAAAGGGGTAGCTTGGTGGGCATCTTCGGCGGGGGTAAGTGAATTTGGCTCTGCACAACCAGAAGAATTCTGGTAGCATGGAAGCTGACAAGAATGGTAGTCCGCATGCTTGGACAGGGCATTGGCCCGGTGTTTGGTGGCCTGTTGACCCGGTACCTTGGGTATAGATCTATCTTCTGGTTCCTGACCATACTTGGAGGCGTGAGTCTAGTGTCAATCCTGCTTCTCCTCCCGGAAACGCTCCGCCCTATTGCTGGCAATGGTACTGTGAAGCTTGATGGCCTCCACAAGCCTTTTCTATACCACTTTACGAGCCAGCCCGGTGTTATCGACGGTGCAGAACCGGGGGTAAAAAAGGCGAAGGTGACTTGGCGGACCGTGTGTGCGCCATTGAAATTCCTGGCCGAAAAGGATGTCTTTATCACCTTATTTTTTGGAAGTATAGTGTATACTGTATGGAGCATGGTGACCTCGAGCACCACGGATCTCTTCAGCGAGGTCTATGGCCTGTCATCTCTTGAAGTAGGGTTGACATTTTTGGGCAACGGTACGTTGAGCTCTCAGCAGGCACCACCAGGGATTTCAGGTTGCTAATGTCGATAAAACAGGATTTGGATGTATGTCAGGATCTTACCTGGTAGGGTATCTTATGGACTACAACCACCGCTTGACCGAGCGCGAATATTGCGAGAAGCATGGATATCCAGCGGGCACTCGAGTAAATCTCAAATCACACTCGGACTTTCCCATCGAGGTTGCTCGGATGCGAAACACTTGGTGGATCACTGTCATCTTTATCGTGACTACAGCGGTCTATGGCGTGTCTCTGCGCACCCATGTTGCTGTTCCCATTATCTTGCAATACTTCATCGCCTTCTGTGCGACGGGGATCTTCACTATCAACAGCGCGTTGGTCATTGATCTGTATCCCGGAGCAAGCGCCAGCGCAACGGCGGTGAATAACCTGATGCGATGTTTGATAGGAGCTGCAGGTGTGGCGGCTGTACAACCCATTCTGGAAGCGCTGGGGGCAGACTATACGTTTGTTTTGCTCGCGGGTATCACATTGGTGATGGTTCCATTGCTGTGGATTGAAGACCGCTGGGGTCCTGGCTGGCGCCACGCCCGAGAGCGGAGGCTAAAAGCACAAATGCAATAGACTATTTTGAGTCTACCGGGTTTGAATTTCAATGGACAAGGATATTTGGCATTTGTGGGCAGTCAATGGAGTTTGGAGCTGCTTGAAGGATTGTTTTGTGTTGACTTTTATACCACACTGGGGCACATGATGATAGCTCCTGAGATGTTCTTGGGACGGCGTTGGTTATAGATGCTTAGAGTCGTGGGTTGTGAGGATATTCAGATTAACTATGAATTTGGATTCTTTTTTTCCCACCTCGTAGATTGTCTCTTGGGGATGCAGGAATAATGCTGGATTGAAGGGCATGTAATTCATAGGGTTGATTGAGTATCAACTATTGATGATTTCCAAACATGGCATTGAATGAAATGAGGTCATAAGCGAGCTTTGGTGGTGGCAGATCGAGTTGGGCCGAGAACTTAATGGGCTTAGTCATGGGGACTGACGAACCATGGGTCGGCGGAAGAGTTGCATCTTCTACAACAACAATACTACCTAGTATCTTCATGTATGTGCAACATACTACTTAAGTGCAACTACTCTGTATAGTGCAGAAGAAAAAGAACTGGTCAAAATACATACATATATGGTCAGTCCAGAGTGCTCTGAATAGCTCCTTTAATCTTAACGGACGCAAGGACTAGCCAAGATTGATTGCATTCTGCAGGGATGTTTTTGTTTGGCTGCGAAGAATGCATCTTAGCTAAGCCGCATGGGAGCACGTGACGGGGACCCAAACAACCGCCGCCTCGTTGCTTGAGAGACGGATTTCTCTGTTTATTCCTCCTTCGACCTTCGCCCACTTCGACCCTGCAAACGCGGCCGCTATGAGCCTTCCATAGCCAGTCTGCTGCAGCTCAACGACAAACCTCTGAATGCCTTGACGACGACAAGCTATACAACCCGCTGCCTCTTTCTTCTGGCGTTCGTGCCTGTTCTGCGTCTGCTGCGGTGGGGATTCGTGCGGTTCGAGGGTGGTTCCGTGAAGGATCAAAACAGACGCTATTGCCCGTGGTTACCACACCAAATCAAACCCGTCTCTCACCCAGCAACGAAACGTGTGCTGTGTGTAGCAGTACCCGAATATCTTTCCCTCCCAGTCAATAAAGGAGAATAAAGAAGGATATGCCTCCTGATATGGGTAAGAGATACTGCTTTTCTTCCTGCATGCGACCTGTCTCGGTGGTTCATCGTGCTTTGACCGTTGCGTACCGTCTGTCCCTTTGGGTTTTCGGTTGCCTCCTGCCCTGCTGCTGCTGCTGCTTCATAAGTTTATAAGTTTGACCGGCTAATCGTGCAGGCACAGTGGGCCGAGCGGCCTCGCAGGCGTCGAGTGTTGCTTCTCAAACGACCCAATTAGTAGCACCACTCAGCCGCCCCGGTACCGCTGATCTCATGCGATCACGATCGGAAACTGTAGTATCAAGGAACAGCCGTCGCCCACGGTCGCGAGGCTCAACGGCTAGCATTCATTCCACCACGACTCAACAGACCCAGGATCAACAGAT
This sequence comes from Aspergillus fijiensis CBS 313.89, assembly GCF_003184825.1. Lineage (NCBI taxonomy): Eukaryota > Fungi > Ascomycota > Eurotiomycetes > Eurotiales > Aspergillaceae > Aspergillus > Aspergillus fijiensis. The sequence goes on along the minus strand of NW_024469071.1, from coordinate 65,450 downwards.
CACCGACGGGTTCCCCCAGTTCTTGCCCACGCAGCCCACAGGTCATAGTGTCTTTGCTAGTAATCCGGAGGAAATCATCATGCGATTCGGACAGCAGCTGTCGCACCAGGTAAACGGCGCATCTCTCGATCCGACGCTGCAAGAGGCCCATCATCCCGTCATGCCGCGGGCTGAGGAGTACCCGGGCCATGCAATGCACGGTCACCATCTATCCCATCACACATTGTCGGCCGGCATACCGAGTCACGGCCTCCCGGGCATGCCGATGCCACAGTTTGCGGCTATGTATGATAGTGGGATTGAAAACCATGCGCCGGAGCACGTTCTGGAGGACAACGAGAATTCTGAGGCAGGCGCAAAGAAGAAGAAAGGGTCTAGCTCATCCCTCGCCAACGATAACGAACTCCGGAAATTATTACGTCAATATGAAGGGTTCACTCTGAAGCAGATGGCAGCCGAGGTCTTGAAGCATGAAGGTGCTGGCGGCAAGGCTGAAAAGGTGAAGCAGGTCTTTGCTATGATCTGGTAAGCAGCGGTTTGTTCTTGGGCTCTGTCAGCCATGCTCACCTGGCTCTAGGTTGAAGGAGAACTGCAGGAAAAGTAGCGGCTCGGTCAGACGTGATCGCGTCTATTGCTGTTATGCCGAGAAATGTGGGACAGAACGTGTCTCGGTGTTGAACCCCGCGTCATTCGGGAAATTGGTTCGAATCATCTTTCCCAACGTCCAGACGAGACGGTTGGGCGTTCGTGGCGAATCAAAGTACCACTACGTGGATTTGACCGTGATTGAGGAGAAACAGCAGAAGCCGCCACCACTAAACCCTCAATTACCGATGAGTGGAAATGGTTCCACTGGTGTTACGGATAGCAAGGTTGAAGATATCATGCAGAAAAGGTATGGTGAATGTTCCTTGCCATTTGACTGACGCAAAGTATTGATGAAGCCTGTAGCATCAGCGTCGCACCTCAACCACCTGCCGATACCGCCGAATTCCCTTCCCCCACAACATCATTTACCCCCAGATTCTCGACCAATACCTCGAATCCAGGGTGTGGTTGCCCAGTCCCATCTTACTCTTATGGTGATTCCTCCACCACCCTAGATAATATGGCAAGCCAAGCCGGTAAAATCATTCATCAGATGCTCGACCTACCTTCATGCGACACGGCTTCCATCGATAATGAAGATCTTCATCTTCCTGATATACAGCAGTACCTCCCAGCAAACACGGACCCCAAAATCGCTGCTGCGCTTGCAGCTCTTTATCGCTCACATTGTATTTCTGTCATTGACAGTTTCCGATACTGCAAGGAAAAGAACATGTTACGATATTTCTCGGCCTTCCACGGCACACTGACTGTTCCTGTGCAGAAGCTCTTAACGCATCCTAACCTTGCACCATGGATCAAAGAATGCGATTGGATCATGTATCAGAAAATGATTGCATTCGTCGCACCGCTCACCACTCAGGTGGTGCCGAAATTGGTTTTGGATGCTTTCTGCTCCATCTCGCAACGGCTGACAGCCCACATTGCGGACACGTTCAAAACTCAGCCTACACATGTTTCTCTAGCCAGACTGCTCCCAGCGCATATCTTCTGTAATCTACTGAAGCATATGCTTGATGTCAACCAGTCTGCCAACGCGGCCGCCGCATGGTTGTGCCATCCCGACAACCGAAATCAGATGTGGTTCGATTTCAAGACCTTGGTTGACCCTAAAGAAATGATCATGAAAGCCAATATTCCCAGCTGCGCGGAGCGTGCAACTGAACAGATATTGAAGCATGACATTCGATCTCTTCTCACCCCAGTTACAGACATCAACCCATCTACCACTCTCCCCTTTTTTGCCAAGCCTGATACCGAAGAAGACAACAAAGTACACAAATTCCCCGTCGAAGAGGCGGCCGGCGATGACTACAACTTCCCGGACAAGTGGATCTCTTTCATTCTAAACCTTCCGGGAGCTTTTCCGCATCACCGCACTCAGTGCATAATTGAGAAAGTCGATGCTCTGTGGGATTGCATCCTGCGGCGACTTACGCTGGGAGGCGCTCAAAGTTTCAGCGCTTGGTGGATGACCAAGGTCTTCTTTCATGAAATGATGTTATGGCAAGCTGAAAAGGGAGGGTTTATGCGTTACAAGCCAAGTACTCTGCAACACGCCGGTATGGCTTCGAACCAGCAAGGGCAGAGTAGATTTCTCATGAAGCCCTCAAACTTACCGGGTCACGAGAGAAGTAACTCAATGATGACAAATGATTCTCAGCTTGGAGGCGAGGCAAGAGCACGACCGACTCCCAGCTCCACGTCAGCAGAGAGCATGAGTCAAACTCAGGATTCCTTGCGGCCCCAAGTGGATGCAGAATCAAACCCTAATGATACCGAAAACGAGAAACCTACCAATATTCCCGAGAGCATTGCTGGCTTCCATGCTCCGAATAACGACGATAGCGCCATTGATCTTGACGACGACTCGATGTTAATGACCGTGGGTAAATATGGTGATATGATGGCTTCCGACCCAGCGGATGCTGAGGGAGACGTCGTCGTCATATGATTTACCTATACATATTCCTTCGAATTTTCGTTCTTGGATCCAAAATACGAGTTTTCTTTGTTCTAAGGGTGGAGTTGGATTCTCTTTTTCTATTTCAGGAGTACCATTTTGGTTTGATTATCTGTTTGATGTCTCTCGCCTGAAGAGATTTCACCTTCGGCGTTCGACGATCTTTTGCATGAGAGACGAGAAACGAGAGAATCGATTCGAGATAACGTCGGCCTCGATACGTCGTTCTAGCACCAATCACACTGTTGCCCATGGTATCAGCTTGATTTTACCTCTCTCTACACACATACTTCTTCCTCAAAGTGTGGTTGATCCCGCTTGGCTCCCTCTTCTGACTATCCTCTTTTCATCCCTGACTTTTCTCTCCCGATCTCGATAATGCGGACGACCGAGCTACGACTCAACCATCTCTTTCTGTACATACATACGCACACTACTTTCAGATTTGCTGACGAGAGATAATGTGATCTCCCACAGAACTCGCCGTTGGCTTTGTTTCATGTTGAGGTTGTTGGAAGGGCCGATGTGTTGCTTCACTGGCGCTAGATGGCTCATTTGCTCATTTTTGTCCGAGTTTTACGCATTGGGGACTACCAATCTATCTGTTTGTGTACGCTTGATGTTTAGCCTGTGAGCGGAGGTGTGACTTGTTGTTCACTGGACCGTCTGCAGTTGTTGCCTTACTACACATACCATACTTTAATACTTACGAACTTTGTCAAAAAGAAACAGTCTGCATTGCTCTCTCGATTGCGCTCCCGTAATTCGACACTTCTTTATACCTTACGAGTGGCGGCTTCATCCAGGCATTCCCATCCCGCTTTGCTTGTTTGAATCTAGTAGTCAATGTGCACATGGGGAGGTGAGTTACTAGGTAATGTCCACCCGGGCCCTTCTCGATTAACAAGCCCTCGGCTTCGTGAGTATACTGGAGCCGGAGCCCGAGCCCGATGGTGGAGAACACATATTGATAGCAAGGCTACGTCACGGAGCAGACATTTTTTTCCCTTGAAGTGAAAAAGGAAGACCATTCTGTTTCATTCATTGTCCCGCATTAATACAACGCCGATTTCAGGCACGGACGGGTAACCAGAATACTCTAAACATCGTGACTCTGGACATTATCTCACCACCTCAGAGGAGGCGTGAAACATATGAGTGCATGAGAAACATTTCTATCTAAGTTGGGTATTGGTTTACGATCAGGAGGGATGGGTATGGGTATGGGTATGAAGGAAGTCAGAGAGGGACCAACGAGTCCTGGCTGTGTATGATGAGATGAAAGACCAGTCCCCGAAAGCGCCCAAAGGTGGCTTGCGTTGCACATTCGCACAACCAGCAAGCATGAAGCGAACACATATATCCGTGTGGTGGTGGGGGTTGCACGCAAGAGGTAGTATGGGTTTATCTGAAACCTGAAGCTGGAAAGAACCTCGGGCCACCATAGCCGTAAGCAACGATGCTTTGAATGTCGATGTTCTTTCCGCTATGGGGATTCCACAGTTTGACAAGGATGTATCTTCCTGAGCTGTATGGTGGCAATAAGTTAGACACGTGGGATCCTCTCGAGCGGCAAGGCATAAAACTTACGGTGGGGGATCAAACTTAATGCTGACCATGCTCTTGTGTCTGGCAATGTGAAACCGTGCATGAGGTTTCATAAGCGAAGAGTCCAGGGGCTGCGAGTCTTCGTGGCGTTGGGGGGGAGGTGTATCGGGCGAACGTGGACGGTGCCTTGGGTGTGCTGCTTCGTAGCGACGTCGCATGGCTCGGATCTGCCTCGATAAAGCCCGGCGGCGCCGAGGAAATGTACCCATTTCAGCGAGTTCAGCTTCGCTCAGACTGTCACTAGTGTCCGAACAGATGGCGGCGTCGTCGAACCGATCAGCCTCAAGACGCTCTATCTCAGTGAGGTATGGCGTCTGGTCATCATCGTCATTCCGTCCGTGGGCATCCGAACGTGCATCCGATTGTTCATCGTAATAGGTCATGGTGCGAAACTCCGGTATGGGATCAGGCTCGCCTCCCTCGACGGGCCTCGAAGGGTTATTGTTGTCAGTGTCAAAAGCTTCGGTGTTGATATTGGGCTCGACCATGTTCCCTTGAATATTCGGCAGGCGAGGCCGGTGCGCATTCAGGTATTCCTGAGATGGCTGCATTCCATTGTGCCAATTTCGCCCAGTGCGTCTGGTCGCCTCACGTTGAACATGAGATGCGGCTGTACGAGCTAAAAGGTCGTCAGATGTCATTGAGACAAAAACCATGCCTTCTTGAATCCTATGAATAGAGTCAGCAGCGAGCTTGATATTGTGAAGCCGCTATCACTTACGGAGCATCATAACCAATCCTCGGCGCTTTGATGACGATCTTCTGCAAACAAAAAGGGATTCCAGCTTGGTGTTTCAAGATCAAGTTGCATCGGTCTGATTTTGTGCAGTACACAGTGGAGTCATTGCGAAGGATGTTCTCGGGCCAGGAGCTTTCTCCGTCCGGTTCGTATGTGCCTCCGTCACAGCTGGCTAACTCCATTCTGAGTGCTCCCGGGACCACTTGACCATATTGACCGTAACGAAAGTTCTGCAAGCCTTCTCGATGATCATCCGTCTCCAACTTGCGACGCTTTGTCCTCCAGTAATCCATTGGGGAGTCACTCTCCAATTGCTGAGGCATGACTGTTGGTGACTCGAGGCGGGGTACAGGCTCATCCAGGAGAGACGTTTGATTTGCGCCTCTGCTTCTTCTCACGCGGCCAATCCGATCCTCGGCTCTGAGAGGACGGAACCTCGGAGTCCTGTTGCCAGATCGGATCGGGTCAGAAGCACTTGCTTCCGAGTTCACAACTGTCACATTCAGCGCGTGCGGTCTCTGACCACCAGGACGCACAGAACCTGCCGTGCTGCCGTTGTCCGTGGCTTGTTGTTGGTTCCAGATCTGGCGTTCGGCTCCGACTTGTTGAAACTGCCGGTCCAAAGCTGCCCTGGCCTCTTCGGCGATAAATGAGGACCTGCCCCGGTACTCCTCCAACTCCTGGTTCAGAGTTTCAAGCGCACGAGCCGAGTTGTTACGGTTACGCTCGGAATTGAGCAGTTCCTGTAGATGCTGTAGACGATTCAAAACAGGGCGTTGCTGTCGGTCGTTGTTGGTACGAGACCCTCGAGAAGGACGGCGAGAGGCGGGAGGGTAATCGTAGTTCCCGGACTTGATTTGCCGTGCGTCAGAAAGTCAGTATTGCAGATGATACGCGGTAGAATTGCATTCTCCGCAAACGACTATTAGCTACGTACCATAACTTGATGTTATGTTAAGAATTAAACCATCCACTGTGGTGATGGGGCGAGGGCGTACAGCGGGCAACTATACGGAACCCGATTAACCACACAAAGGATAAGGGTGGCACACAAGGACAATGCAGAGATAAACCGGTAAGATGGATCAATGAAGGGGAGATGGGATGAAAAAGAGAGGGAGAGAGAGAGAGAGAGAATGTATGTGTGAGTAGGAAAGATGAAACCAAACCGAGAGGGTATGTGAGCGAGGAAGAAGAAAAGATGACGGATGGATAGAGAGGGAGAGGGAGGAGTGGGTGGAGGTGGAGAAAGAGGATGGAGTGATGGATTGGAATGACGCCCGCCCGCGGCATTCCTTCCTTTACTTCAAGCGATAAGCAGTCGGACTAACTTATCGATGGACTATCGGGTGGACTCGCACGTGATGAACGATAGATAGAAAGAAGATTAGAATAGTTGCAAGTACAAGTTAACTTACAAGTTACACCTTCACTTTCACTTGTGCACTCACTTGTGCATTCACTTCTTATTAACTTCTTCTTTCTTCTAGTAGAACAGTCAGATTGTCTAAACCTTGCTTCTAATACTTGCCTCCCCCCCCCACACCACCTTTTACCCCCGACCTGCGCGCATACCTTTGCCCGCCTCCCATCAAAAGTCGGCTACCATCCCTTGACTGCTGCGGAATAATATCCCATCTTCTTGAAGGCGCGTGAGCTGGAGATTGCCTCTTTTCCCGCATTATACGTCATTCAAACCATGGAGTCGCAGCCAGCCCAGGCGCCAGCCCAGGCGATGAGCGCAGGTATGCTAAGTTCATTACTCCCAAACATCGAGGAGAAGCTCTCGAATAGTAATCGTGGTGTGGAAAAGATGAAATTGCGCTATATGACCGCCAAATCCGCCTCTGGGGAGTAAAGGCTCAAGAAAAGTGAGCTCCCTCGGTAGTCCCCTCCGTGGCTTGCTCAGCGTCTCCTGACCCTCGGTCTTCTCATAGGCTGCGATCCGCGAATATCCTACTTATCACTTTCAAAGCTCTGGCGAACGAGGTCGCCAAAAACCTGGTGCTTGCGGGGATTGGTTCTCTTACCATCATCGACCATGAGAGTGTGACGGAGGAGGATCTCGGCGCGCAATTCTTCGTGAACGAGGATTGTAGATGCCAGAATGTAAGCGGGGAAACCCTTTCCTCCATCAAACTCCCATTCATTTAAATGCTGAAGCGAAGTCCTATAGCGAGCACAAGCTGCAGCGCCGGCCATTCGTGCCATGAACCCTCGGGTTCAGCTCCACATCGACACCGAAGATGTTCACCTCAAACAACCGGAGTACTTTGCACAGTTCGACATCACGATCGCCACAGAACTTGACTTCCACACTTACACGACCATCAATGCCGCGTGTCGGATAGCCAACCGGCCCTTCTACGCCGCCGGGCTGCACGGTTTCTACGGCTTCGTCTTCGCCGATCTGATTTCCCACGACTTTGTGATCGAGAGGTCCAAATCCAACGTGGCCTCGGTCACCCAGGAGACCCCGACGCGGAGTATCCTCAACATCACCACCAAGAAGGAGAACGAGAAGGTCATTGAGATGGTGACCAAGCGCGAGGTGTACTCCCCTCTGATCTTGGCCAACACCTCCCCGCTTCCCGAGGAATTCACGCGTCTGCCCCGCAAACGCAAGCAAGTCACCCCGCTCCTCACCTGTCTCCGCGCGCTGTGGGAGTACCAGAAACTCTCCGCCGGCGCGCTGCCGACATTCTCCCACCAGGACCTCGAGGTCTTCACCAAGCTCGCGCGAGACGGCCACCAGGAACTGAAACTGGACATCGCAACCCTCGACGCGGAGTTCCTGCGCACCTTCTTGCAGAACCTGAACAACGAGTTGAGTCCCGTGGCGGCCTTCGTCGGGGGCAGTCTGGCACAGGATGTGATCAATGTGCTCAGTGCACGCGAACAACCCCTCCAGAACATGCTGCTGTTCGACGGTGAACGTTTGACCGCTCCCATCTACCCTCTGCACCCTATCTTCCCGCCCGAGGTCGACAATATGCTCCCCGCTGTGATTCCAGTCCCGAACCCAATCCCCTTGGACGGGGCACCCGCCCTGGCACCTTGATGAGCCCCACAAGCAGCCTGCAGAGGAGGATAAAAGAAATGAAGAGGCGCCGAGATATGGAAAGGCAATCAACTCTTCTGGAGTTTTGGTGCCGAAAATGAAAAGGGTTCACTTAGAGAGTTCTTAGTCGCTACTATGGGGCAGTACGGATCTTTGCCATATATCTACGCTTGCGCTGTAATGCTCCACACCTAGCCTTTTACCACCGGAGGTAAGGCCGTGTATGATAGATTTGACAATACTACAATCGACCCACTCTTTAAAGCACTACTATGGCCGTCGACTGTGTGGCCGTTCGAGGTGGCTTGCGTCTCTCTCAATGTCTTGCGCGCCTGAATACTCCAGACTTTGGCAGAATCACGAAGCTCATATGTCATGTCCCTTAGCCGATCATCTTCGCCTGTTGGTTGCGGTGCAATGTAACCTCGGATCCATCCCTCAAAAGACCGGGCGGGCCAAGTCATCTGAGACCGGGATTCCAAGGATTCAATGGTTTTCCAAGTAGAGTCAAATGCAATTTAATAGTCGGACAAGAAATATGAACAGTTCAGGCTTGCTGGAATGGAATGGAAGACACCCAAAAGAAAGTTATATAGATTTAAACACCTTCGAATCAATGCGTTGACGTCTCCTTACCAACGAGAGCGGAGCTTTCCTCGTCGTCCACTTTCCGAGGTCCCATTGTGTTCCTACTGTGCTCCCCGTTGTCTTCCTCATCTGAGATGAGCCCCTGCAGCTCGAACTCCTCCGCGTCATGGACGTGCTGGTTCTCGGATGCCGAGCGAGCGTGGCCGTTCAGAAAGCGGCCGTTGGGCTGGTTAGGCTTGTAGCCGGGCGAACTTTCGCCGGCGTCGTCTGCAAAGCTGGAGGAGCGGGAGCGGGACAGTGGCTTGGTGGATTCAGGCCATGCGTGAACAGCGTAGATGTGCAAGAGGACGTTGACGACTGAGAGGAAGGATGTTAGAGCGAGGTCTCTGGGCAGATCAGTGAGACATTCAAGTACGACATACAGAGGAAGAGGATGAAAGCAATGCTGTACAGAATCAGGACGTATGAAACATGTGTGATTCCAGCGTCGCTGAGCAGTTGCATTTGTTCTTCGGTGGCGCCCATGAAGAGGAACCCAGAAGCGTACAACAACTAGAATCGAGTCAGTACAGTAGCTCAAAAATGGAGAGTGACCAGGCCCCTAAGGCAACATCCAGCTCCTGTGTCCAGGCGACTTACGAAAGGCGTGAGATACTGAAAGCTATTCGGGTCGGAACCGTCCGGGCTGACGGTGCCCTTGTCTCTGAGCACAAAGGAGATCTCAATGATCCTGGTAAAGCCGGCAGCCATCAAGGTGTAACCGAAGATGGAGTGGATCATAGTACTGATCATCAGATGCTGGGGGTGAGCGGACATGGCATAACCGGTGAGTAGAATAACCAGGGCTGGAATGAGATTGCGCTTGGGGCGGCCATTGCGTTTCCGGCTCAGCCAAATACCCAGCAGCCCGGCACACCACCAAACAATTCCCATCGTGGTATGTTGTAGATCGTTGTGTACCCAGGGACCTCCCCACCGATGCTCGGTGAAGGTGTTGACACATCCCCAGGCGGCGATGATCAGCGAATCGAAGAACTCCTGGCTGCGACCCGTGCGGCGAAGCCAGTACTGACCAACGAGGAGCAGGATGGTAAGCAGAATTCCATAGGCGATGAAAGCGCTGCCCATGATGAAGTGAGCCAGACACTGTCCTAAGTGGTCATCCCGGCAGAAGCCCATGGCTGTGATTCCTCCAAACAGCATCTGAACCCAGCTTGCGACCGGCATGGCCTTGCCGACAACTCCGTGCGCAACCACCATGACCCGACGAATCCGCCCGTGAATGCCCTTGGTGAGATGTAGTTTGAGATAGACGCCCAGAACAATCTGAACCACCATCATCAACATCAATGTATTTGCGAAAGACGCATGGACGTTTTTGGCGAATTGGCGACCCTTGTGAGCATGGCCCAGGAAGTATGCGACTACTGCGACAATCGTGCCGACAATCTGGAGAGGGACATGCCAGCGCGACCGTACAATCTAGTTGTCAAGCAAGAAACGTTAAACCCCAAGGTCCATACACTCGAGTATGACTCCGCAGCCATCCAAATGAGGCTGTCGGAAATAAGTACGGAGAGACTTGAACTTACCCCGAGAACCATACCCAAGGGGAAAATGATGCCAAAGGCAAATCCCATGAGTATCATATGCAGCCATAGCGTCGAATCCTGGGGGGGGACAAGTTATCAGTTGGAGACAGAACAGAAAGAAGGGGGATGAGGGGGGTTGTAGCTCGAAGGCAAGATGAAACCTACAATCGGATCTTCGGAGATGGCGGCACCGTCAGGAACATTTTCATGGCCTTCGTGAGCGCACGCTGGCATGGCCAGCAGCAAGGTTACCAGCAACCCGGACCGGTGAGATCGACTTGTTATTGCCATGATTGCCACTTCACTTCCTCTTTAAAAAGAAAAAAGAAGGTGAGTAGTGAGAGGACGATAGGGAGAGAAGAGAGAAGGGGATGTGCAGAGAGGGAGAGGGAGGAAAGAGAGAGAGAGAGAGAGCTGAGGGGACAAAGAGTGGGTGAGTTCTGGCCGATCGGATGGGTGGAGGCCCTGGGACGGAGGACGTACTCGTAAGGTAAGCATCCACAGGCGGCATCTAATGCGCATTCGGGCAAAGCAGATTGGACGAAGGGCTCCGCATTTCTATACTTACTACAGGTACGTAGACTAGTCCACCTCTCCCTTCTCTTTCACTTGATTATTCACTACCACTGATACAACCCCCAGGATATTCCTGAAACTCGTTTGACAATTGATCTGCTGGATCATTATCACTGCATATCATCATGCCATCTCCGCGAGGCTCCACCGCCGAATCCGGCAACAAGCCTGCATCTCCAGCTCCAGCCGACCAACAAGCGTCAAAGAAAAAGAAGCTGGTACGTTATCCTCCGGCAAGACAAAAGCCAAAAAGAAAGAACCATTTCTACCCTGTTTCATTTCGCTTCAGGTTATACTACGCCAGTCGGTTGCAGATATACAAACCCAAACCGCCGACTTGGAGGCTCAGATCGCCGAAGCCAAGGCCCACTTGAAGTATGACAATCCCCCGAGTCCGCTCAGAAAAGGAAGGATACATAGTATGAATACTTATCAATCGCGTCCACGTGATGGCCAGGAACGACCCCAAAGCCACGGTGCAACAACATATCCGTCTGTTGCATGAATACAACGAAATCAAGGACGTTGGGCAGGGGTTACTGGGCCTGATCGCAGATGCGCGGGGAGTGCGACAAATTGACGTGCAAAGAGAGTATGGGGTGGGTGATCGCGATTGAGAATCACCCTGAGGGCTTACGGGACAGGAGCTTGAGTGATGTTTCTTTTAGTCCATCTCAATTTTTGTTTCTATATGAGGAGATATTCTTCAATAAGAGATACAAGAGGTACAATACAGGTCATCGACCTGTGCGCACGGCAAGGAGGGGAGGCTGTATTCTAATTCACCTCCAAGAAAAACAGGTCTCATGTTCTCCATCGAAACCCCGAGAGACCAGCCAACTCCGCAACATGGTAAATGCGAGTCACATCATCCGTTGGGGCACACAATGTCATGCATGTGCCTCAGAATTCATGTCACATGAGAAATAAGAGCGTAAAAAATAAGAAGTGGTGAAGATCTAGAAACAAGTGGTGAAAAGAGACAGGATATTAAACCAGCTGTACAGGATATATAGCGCAATTGAATTAATGGCCCTTGTCGAGGCTCTGCAAGTTGACCAGCTCGAAGTAGCGACCTTTGGCGCGGATCAGCTCCTGGTGTGTACCGCTCTCCACGATCTTGCCTTGGTCAAATACGTAGATGATGTCGGCTTTCTGGATGGTACTGAGACGGTGTGCGACTGCAATGGTGGTTCGGCCCCGAGCAGCAGCATCGAGTGCTGCTTGCACAACCTTCTCGGATTCCGAGTCAAGGGCAGAGGTGGCTTCGTCGAGAAGCAGAACTCGGGGATCCCGGATCAGGGCCCGTGCGATAGCCACACGTTGCTTTTGACCTCCAGACAACATGCCTCCTTTGCTGCCGACTACCGTATTGAATCCATCTCTGTGAGACGCAGTGTTAGTTAAAGAACTTTGAGAATGGTTTTCAGGACGAGAACTTACGGGAGAGACATGATGAAATCATAAATATTGGCTTCCTTGCAAGCCTTGACCAGCGCCTCCTCGGGTACCTCCTCACCAGTGACGCCTAGGAGAATATTCTCCCTGATGGTGCCTTGATACAAGGTGGGTTCCTGGCTAACAAGCGATAGGAAACTGCGGTAAGAATTGACGTTCAGCTGAGTGATGTCTTTGCCATCAATTAGGACCTTTCCAGCGATGGCATCATAGAACCGTTCAAGAAGCGCAATGGTGGTACTTTTACCACAACCACTTGGGCCAACAAGGGCAACGTATTGTCCGGGCTTAACGGTCAGATTCAGTCCACGCAGGACCGGCTGTTCGGCGCGAGTAGGGTATCTGAAATGAACGTCACGGAATTCGATAAATCCCTCCACAGACTGAAGCTTTTCGCCTTCCTCCGACCAGGTGTCGATCTGCGGCTTCCTGTCAAACAGTCTGCGGAATTCAGCCGCCGCATTCTTCGCCTTGCCCATGTCTGGAGCGAATGAGAACACAGTACCCGCAGACTGGGCACCGAACAGAATCTCGGAGAAGCAGACGAAGAAACGAAAGACAGAATACTCGTGGTGCCCCAGGAGCGTACCTCCATACCAGAAACCGAGGGCAACACAGAAAAAAACCAGAGCCTGCGAGGCGGCATATAGAATAGAGGATTTCAGCACCGAGATCAGACTTGTACGGCCCTGCGCCGCTAACTGGCCGTGGTAGATATCCCAAACATCCTTTTCCCGGGTGAGAGAGGCCACGGTGCGAATAGCCGAGGTCGCCTCACAGGCATAGCTTGCAGAGCCTTCATAGGCGCTCTTAGATCTTTGTTGGAACTGCGCGAGCATGTAGAAGCGGTAAAATCCACATCCCAGTAGAACCGGAACGACGGAAATACAGACCAGAGCCAGCTTCCACCCGATGCTGAGAGAGATAATCATAGCCGCACCTAGGGTCGTGCTGGTCATAAGGATTGTACCCAATGTGGCACCACTGACACCCGACAGATGTTTGGTCTCAGTCGACAAAAAGGATGTGAGTGCACCAGTGCTGTTTTCCTCCCTATCAAAGAAAGTAATATCCTGACGCAGCATGGATCTAAAGGCCATGCTTCGAGCTCGCCGAATCAATCTCTCCGAGCACACGGCGAAAGCGGCACCATTGATGGAAAGGTTGATGAACTGCGCGATTCCAACCACAAAGAACATCAAGGCCCAAAAAGCACCATCATGACGAATTTTAGCGGCCTCGCTTGTAGGCAGCGAAAGAGTGCTGATGGCCTTGGCGTACAGAACGGCCTGGGTGGGTTGGCCACCACCGGAAAGTACCGCAAAGACCAATCCGATGAGCATATAGAGAATCTCAGGGCGGTTGAAGGAAGCAATGAATTTGACCAAAGACCAAAGTGAGTATTTCTTAGCGATCTCCGGCTCTCTCTTGGCCAGGATGGCGCTGGAAATTGACTTGTGTGTTCCACTGCGTCCAAGGCCATTACCGGCGAACATCTTCTCGTCGTCATCAGCTAGAGAACCGGTGCCACTGCTTGCTGACTTGATGCGTTCGATCTCCTCCCTCGCGAAGTCATCCTCGTCCATATCTGCTTCGTCAGTAGCCAAGGCTTCCGCGTCCTTCTCCTCGTTAATGCGCTGTGCTTCCACGAGGCTGTGGTAGGTGCCCTTGCGACCAACGAGTTCGTCATGATTTCCTTGTTCCACAATCTTACCGTTCACCATAACGACGATATTGTGGGCTGACTTGATGGTAGAAAGACGGTGAGCAATGACAATAGTAGTGCGGCCTTCGGCAGCTCTATCCAAGGCTGCCTGAACAACACCTTCAGATTTCGTATCCAGAGCAGATGTGGCTTCATCGAGCAGAAGAATCTTCGGGTCACTGACTATAGCGCGCGCGATTGCAATGCGTTGCTTCTGTCCTCCGGACAGTAGGAAACCGCGTTGACCCACATTCGTCTCGTAGCCTTCAGGAAGGGCTGTGATGAAGTCGTGAGCGTTGGACATCTTCGCTGCGTTTTCAATCAATTCCCTTATTTTGTCCTCGGATTCGTTTTCATACTTCGTGCCGATAAGGCCGTGTCGAATGTTGTGATAAATTGTCGTACCGAAGAGAACAGGTTCCTGGCTAACCAGCGATATTTGTTGACGCAGCCAACGAAGGTTGAGAGTCGAAATGTCATGGCCATCCAGAAGAACGGAACCTCCCACAGGGAAATAAAATCGCTCGACCAGACCAACAACAGTACTCTTTCCCGAGCCCGATGGGCCAACAAGCGCAGTCGTCTTGCCGGCAGGCATGATCAGGGAGACACCATCCATGACAGTAACTTCCGGACGCGAGGGGTAAATGTGCTTGATGTCGCGAAATTCGATATTGCCTTCGAAGTGTTCGAGCTTCTCGCCCTCCTCGGAGTAGGGATCCAGAGGAGAGGGACGATCGATAGTCCCATAGATCTTGACGGCTGCGGCGAGAGCATTCGTGAAGGCTTGACCATTGGGGGCGACATTTCCTAGACTGAATGACCCGATCAAGATAGCCATAAGAACCGTCAATACTTGTCCCACATTGACCTCTCCATCCGTGAGGAAACGAGAGCCCATCCAGAAACCAAGGCCGTAGTTGGAAAACATGATACCGAACATGCCACCAATCATGAAGCCGAGAATAACCTGGGTCTTGATACCCCATTTCTCGGCCTCGGCCAAATGAGCCTCGTATTGCTTGGCCAATTTGTCTTGAGTACCGAATGCGGTTGCGTTACGGATTGAGCTGATGACCTCTTCCGCAACAGTTCCGCCGGCACCAGCGCTCTCCAAGGACTTTTTGCTGTACTTGACAATAAAGCGAGAGCCACCTCCCATAGTCATCACAAGCGCAACAATTGTTGAGGTACAGATCAGAGCGAGTTTCCAATATTTGATATAGGCGACAATAAACGCAGTCACGAAGGTGGCAATGGCTGTCAGTGTGAGTCCAACCTTCTCCGAGATACCATCTTGAATCAAATTCGTGTCGGCTGTGATGCGAGTTGTAACTTCACCGGCTCCTAGTCTATCGAAGTAGCCCATGTTTTGTCTCAAGATAGACTCCAGATAATGTTCGCGGATTTTCTGAGTAATGTGTTCCCCGGTGTAGATGAACCCGACGGTGGAGATATAGACGGTAACAAACTCGGCAATTCCAAGATACACAAAGTAAAGAACATTCTTCGTTAACTGGTGATAGAAGTCGTGGTACGAGAGTTCGTACAGAGCGATTCCTCTGAATGCCGAAGCCAGTGAGCCGAAGAGAATCTAAGAAAGCCCAGGTTAGTTGTAGAGCCAACCAGTGACACCCGGCCAAACCACTTACGGTAAATAGAGGCAGAGCAGCACCTGCCACGATAGCGCAAAGCGCACTGACAAGCATGATCAAGATGTCCATGCGCGAGGCATAGCGAAACAGAGCGAAAAACGACACATTCACATCCGGCGAATCCAGCTGCTTCTTCAGAATCTCCTTTTCATGCTCTGGGAGGTGGGCGAAAAGCGCATCTGGATCTTCGGATTCGGCTAGAGCATTAGAACGAGAACCCTTGTCCTTCTCTCCTGCCGGGACCACCGTCGAACTAGAGATGGAAGAACGACCAGCTGACTTGCGATGTTCGGCTGAGGATGCGCTTCCCCGTTCCATCAACTCGATATCAGCGTTCTCGGCCTTGTCCCCAGGAAGGCGCTCATTTTCTGGAAGAGCCATTTTTGCTCCTGATGGCACGTAGAAATGTCAAGTCTCACAGTTGTGATTGTGAGGTCGGAAGACGTGTTGTCGAAAAGAGAGAAACGAGAGGACGAAGCGCACTACTCCATGAGGAACGTGGCTTTCGGTAGTAGGTAGGTGAGAGACGCTGGGAAGACTTTCAAATTGACCACCCTGTATGTTAAGAAGAATCGAAGGAAGGGTGATATTCTCAAGGTAGGCGAAGGTGTTTCGCAAGCTGGGCGCAAATCTTGTCGCGAGCTATGCTTCCACGCGCGGAGGACCTAGAAAGGGATGGTATGGAATGTACAATGTTGATCCAACCCCAAGGTCGTTCGGAGAGGGGGAAAATGAGATTGTTGATTAATTAAAATTGGAGGTGTAAGATACTGCAAGGTAAAAGGGATGGGGAGTAGGGGAAGAGGGGGGTTTGTAGAGGGATATATAATTAAGTAGAAGCTAATAATTTGTTAGTTACTAGTACGGAGCACGTCGCCCTCAACAAGACTTGAATCGAAAGACTGGGGATTTAAATCCTGATGCCTCGTTGTCGGCGTCAGCGAGCGCTTGTCCCCGTCATGTGTGGTACGGAAGAGGAAACATCAATTTTAGCCTCCGTTTCTTAGCGTCATCGGAGCCCCGACTTTCCGAGCCTGTTTTATGCATTGCTTGCGTTTTACTCAGTCAAGTTAAGCGGCGTATTATCATCTAACAATTTTAATGATTCATGCGTATCGAGCGTATTACTAACTGAGAAAGTATTAGTTATTCCAATTGCATGGCAATTGCATGGAAAGGACAGCATGCAAATAAATGGTCGAGAGTCACTATGGTGAATTACAGTGCATATACATACTGTACCCCTGGACTACATAATCTTTGTTGTACAGAAAGTAGGCAAGGTATGTCGGAAGAATAACAGAGATGATCAAGCGACAGGCAAGCCACCACGAGCCACTCGGTCGGAACGGAGAGATGAGCGCTCACTCACACACACACATGCATGAAGGTAAGAATGAATCTGCAAAATAGTCTCCAGCCACGGTACAAAACTTACTTGTGTATTGAAGGCACCCATAGAGACCACGTACAACAAAAGAAGCCTAACAGATCAGACTCCCTTGAGACATGATCTACTATCAGTCGCGACTCGGGAGCATAATAGAGTATTATTGGTCCACTCTCTGCTCGGTTCTAGAACACCTATCAAGACGGTATCCCCTATCAATGAAAATTAGAGAGCCTGGAGCTGGAGGTCTTCTGCGGGCACTTTGTTAGGCCTAGCTCAGGTATATTATACTAGACGGGCAATCGATGCGTGCCAATGGCGAGGGAGAAATCGAGAAAGAACCAGTGCGACGTCCAAGTATCGGTGCCTAAAGAGAGCTTTAGCGCGGGCAACAAAACCACTACCTCAGGGCGGGGTCTGGCTCGGGTTAAAAGACCCGCTTCGCTCATGGACTGGACAGGTACGTACGTACTGTATCCGGCTACCAAACGAATACGCCGGCGTACAGTTTTGATCTCAAAGAGTGCGTGCCAGCATATCATAAGTATGAACCTCGTATTTCCAGTAGAAAATCTTCGATTTGATTGGATTGATGCAAGGCATCCGTTTCAGGTTCGATCGGGGTCGCGGCTTATAACCTCCGGTCTCCTCGATGACAAACCAACCAACTGAACTTCGGGCTTGAAATCGATTCCGTTCCATGGATGGTATCTACTAGTCAAATAGGAACTTACTACGTATCGTTGGAGGTACCCTACCCTGTATTTTAAGTCCTCTTCACTCTACGTACTCTGTACTCTGTAAAGACTTGTAAATATGGTTAGGCAGGGACTAGTAAACGCCGCTTATCTCCGTACCTTCAACCAGCCATCGGGCGCTAAATTACCGAGTAGCTTCCTCATGCTGCTTGTGACTTGGTCTGCAGTACGGATCAATGTTCATGGGAGGTCCGTGGTTAACAATGGGAAAGACATGCAGTATGCATCGAGTAACTGATCATGGACATGCACAGAAAAACCATTGACACTGTTATGTTATGAGACGAAAGACCAATGAGTCACTCCCCCGGACACGATGATGGTTGCTGATGTTGTTGCATAAAACAGCGGAAGGAGCTTGATCCGACCTACGGAATACTATAAATGGTCCCCGATCCTGTTGGGGGCCTCGATAACTGGAAGTAGGGAACGGAATTCCGACCGTTGCTTACTGCCCATAATATTATCGTCTGGTTTCGCCTGTTGTCTCAGACTAGGGCCACTCGAGAGTTCGATGGCTCTTTGATGGGTGTTTAGTGTGGCGGCGACGACGGCTTGGTCCTCTCGATGTGTTAAACCTACTTACTCCTTATGGTGTGAAAAGTTATAGAATGGCTTAGCTTTTTGTGTGAGTCATCGAGTATTAGATGAATCTGGTACTCAATAATTCATCAAGGTTGACCTGATGACCCTCAGCCAAGTGACGGTATGATGACTCAATGCTGTACCTAAGTCAACTATACGCTAGGTGCAGATAGCGCAAAGGAGATGATGAGCAGAGAACCAAATACGGTGAGAGTATGTGCATGGAAACAGACAATAAGGACAAAGCAGTATTGATCGTGTTGAACTTGCTATGGCCCCGTCATGGTAGTTTACCTGTCTGATCGGATATTTGGCGGTCAGCAAAGGCCATGCGGATATCCCCTTCGGGCAGATCCCGCCGGGCTACTATCAAGTGACTTGTGATAAGTCTCGACCATCGGCGCAAGATATAGAAACTTGCTCTTCAATCAGAAAAAAGAGGCAACACATCGAGATAAGAGATTAATGTAGCAAAGTGCCGAATTAAAACAACTGAAGTGCGCTAGCAACCAAGGCCATATCAATAACACGGTTGATATACATCAGTTGAGGGAACAGATATGCCGGTTGCCTCAGGCATAAGTCACATGACCTACCCGAAGCGAAACGCTAAGCCCTGCCCGCACAAAAAAACTACCACTACGAACGGCGATTGAAGACGGTCGACAACCTCACTACCGCCAGTCCATACCCTCAGCTCGCCGTCGCGACAAGCCTTCAAGATGCCGGTTAGCAGCCCCTATATGATATAAACGCATATTGCTATGGGATATTTTTCACGTCCTGCCATTCTGGCCAGACGGATATCACATGGAAACCGCTAGGATGAGGATCAAGGAGGCAGGCTAACGCTTTTATCTTTTCTTCAATATAGAGCCACAAGAGTTTCCGCACCAAGCAGAAGCTTGCCAAAGCTCAGAGACAGAACCGTCCTATCCCCCAGTGGATTCGTCTCCGCACTGGTAACACCATCAGGTAAATAAGAACCCTTGATTTCACCACCATTCGATTCCCGTGTGACGCTGCGACCCCCCGATGGCCTTGGATCGCCTGGCAAAATGGGAGAAGACGGAAGAACTACGAAGGAAAGGATTGGGAATTAACACTGGATGAGCAACCACCACGACTATTTCTACTTGCCAGGATTCGACGATACTCTGCCCTAGGGGGGGTTGGAATTCTTTTCCAAGATGCACACACGGGCGATCAGATGATGCTCAGGAATAGGTCGGATGGCTGACCTCGCTTCCTCTTATCTTTCCAGATACAACGCCAAGCGGAGGCACTGGCGCAAGACCCGTCTCGGTATCTAAATTCGATCAAGCCAACCAACCGACTTCTTCGATTTCGCCCGAGATGTCTTTTCTTTATCCCTGGGAATGTTTCGTTCAGTTGTGATACCGCCAACTCTTGTGTGCCTCTCTTGCTCGCGATGATTGAATCTGCATCATCCTGAACTTGTCGACCCGCTGCTTTCTGATCCACGCCCTTCATCTTCTCTCCTTCGGTTTTTGCTCCTGTTTCCCGGCAAGCATTTTTTATGTGGCAAGCGAATATCCGTTTCTGAACGTCGAACGATATCCGGGACAGGTCTGGTTGAGGTGCAAGCAGTCGTTTTTGGACTGGTTCTGTGATACGGTTATGAATCATGCAATTTAATTACACGAGCTGAGAAAAACAAAAATCGAAAACTTATGAAGGATAACGAGCACTGAACGAAGGTTTTTTTTCTTCTGGGGACTCTACTCTTTGCTCCCACTTGAACGCGGGCTATCTGGAGCGATAAATCTGCCCAAAAAACAGAGTCTCTTCGCCTGTCTTTGCTGAGGTAGCTTTTGTTTCAAGTCATGGATTGACCTTGTAGGAAGTCATATATCGCTGCTAGTATGGTCACTAAAAATGCTGGCTCCGTATATCTTCAAAATCACGAGCATACAATCATACCCCTACAGACGCGACCCTGCGGTCTTGATAAAGTAAAATATGTTCCTAGACCCGGAGTATCTTCAGCATCGTTTAGGCCAATCTCATACAGTAGAGCTGACTCATCTGAAATGGGTGTCAAGGACACAACATCGTAACAAAGTTTGTATTTCAGCTACTAATCGATTAAGCTATATCCCACTGTTGCCCCTAGACAATGGTCCAGGGCCAGTAGGACAAAAAGAAACAAAAAGAACCATGCGCTGACATGAAAAAAGCGAGAACCGAACGCCGGCAACTGCAGCAACTGGAGACCATATGAGGTGTATCAAGCGAAACCATTGTTGAGGATTGCCTATCTTCACAGAGACCACATTTCCCATAGCGAGCCTGCGATCCTTGGAAGATATGGCAGTGCCGCTGACCAGTGACACCAATTCAGCGACTGCAAAGCAACCGGTTAGCATACGTCTCTCCTGTTGTTACGGCACCCGGTAGGAGTTCATGCACTTACTCTTCAGCCCACTCATTCTCCCGGCGGATCTGATCCTCCTCCTCAGGAGTGAAATCGTTCTGAATGTTGAATGTCTTGCGGATTTCTTCGGGGGACTTGCCCTTGATCATGTTGGCGACGGTCTTGCAGCCAACATCCAGCAGGCCCTTGATATCGAGGTAGTTCGCGGCCAAGATAATCTCAAACAGCATCTCTTGATCGACCTGCATGAACTTCTGGTCCCACTCATCGATGTCGGTGGTCTTACGACGAGAGTCATCGTCGTCACCGGTGCTGGGGGGGTCGCCCTTGTGGTGCTCGCACCACTCAATGACCTTCCTCAGGACAGCTTCATTGACCTACGGAGCCGAATGTTAGGTTTGTTTAATGAATGGTGAGGACAAGTGGGAAAGGGTGGTAGGAATAACATACGTTAGGGATAGGGATAGCTTCCGTAGTATCACCAAGATCCTCGAGCAAATTCTTGATCAGAACAGAGCGTTGAGCGACATCGCGGTCTAAAAAAGCAGCATAAGTTAGACTTCAGATTCAGCGGTAAAGTGTTAAGGTGACAGGGACGTGTGGGGGGTGTGTGTACTAACCGATAGTAATCACAACCCCATCGCTGCTCTGGAATCTGAGCGTTGTTGCAGACATCTTGAAAATGGGAGGGAGGGTACTGGCGGGCCTAGAATGAATAGGTAGATGTTAGGGACTTGTTACTCGACAGGCGCAAGAATATAAACCTGCCCTGAGGGGTACTCAAGTGGGGGTTCGTTGCTGCTTACAGTCAAGAATTGTTTTTGAGATGAGCGTGAGTCTCAGATGGAAGCTGGAGGGATTCGAAGGTATAAATAGATGAGAGGGGAGTGGCTTTGTGGTGAATGAAGGCAGGAAATGTTGAAATTTAGTGTGTCGAAGTGAGTAGGTGTGTAGGAGGAGAAGCCCGAACTGGAGATCAAAGGGACCGGACGTTGTGAAAGAGCAGATGGCTGAGGCTGATGACTGGTCCTAGTTCGAGGGGGCGGGAAATCTCCGTCATCATTCGCTGCTGTGACGCCCCACTTGCGCGGTTGCAGCCTGTGGCTGCCTGGTCGATGCCTTGATTATGTTATCGTCTTTATGCCTTTGTGCCTTTGTGCCTTTGTGCCTTTGTGCCTTTGTGCCTTTGTGCCTTTGTGCCTTTGTGCCTTAGTACCTGAGCATCTTAGTGCCTTGATGCCTGGTCATCTGGGTGTCTGGTTGAGGCTGTGCTATCCGAAATACAACAAATTGAACAGACTTTCACAGAAGAACACCTTCAAAATCAACAAGCGAGTTCCCCAATGCAGTGTACCTTGTTCTTTTATCGAGGGTGTGTCGTAGCATACACCACTCGTACACTTAGACCTCGTCTTCAATGGCTCGTTCTTTATCTCAATCCCAGTGGCATCTGTTCCATTCAACGACTCTGGTGTTAGTGAGAATCCTTCCACAGAGTACAGTACAGTAAATACAGTACTGTACATGCTCAGCCGATTAGCATCTCAAAAGGACCAGAGCACAACAGTACATACGACTCAGTCCCTCCCTCCCTCTTGCCGAACCAAGTCCCTACCCAGTCATTGAATTCTTTGCCGTATCCGAACAAGATCAGTCAGACTGGACCAGATGCATACTGAGGGTGTCTCAGAACAATCTTATCTATGTCGCAACAGGTCTAAATCAATGCGCCCACTACAGGGGACAGTCAACCAGGATATTGCATACATCTCGAGATGATGGCTGCTGTCTCCCTCTCCGAAGCGAGAGTTCAGCTAGCTACCAAGCTCTCTCGTTTGCCCCACTCCCAGCATTGTTGCTCCAGCGCAGGGGGGCTCCTTTCACCCCCAAAACGAAGAGGGGAAAAAAAAAAAAAAAAGGACGTCGATAGCGCTGAGGTGCATTTAGTCCTCGTCGCTCAATGATATCACCCAACAACGCGTCGCCGGTTATCCGTCCGCCAAACTGACCGGAATCTTATTATCCTCCTCCCTCTGTCTCCCTTCCTTCCTTCGTTTGGCGCTTATGCCTGAGACCGTCGTTCCTTAATCTTCCTTAATCTGTTCTTCAGTCCATTCTTCAGGTACCTGAACCCCCCGTAGGCATGTACCATACTCTCCGCCGGACTTGACCTTCGTCACCTTCTACATCGCCCGCACATCTTACAGAGTCATGTGGTGGCGGCGAACATATTTGTTGCTCTTGGTAATCCGGGTATATTTTGCGCTGTCACCAAGCTATCTACACCCCGATGAAAACTTCCAAGGTCCTGAGGTCTTTGCAGGTAAGTTTCCAGCATATTAGCAGTCTGATCCGCGACTCTTTCCGGCTCCCCACCGCTCGCCAATGCCGTACATCTGATATGACTTTCATCTATTCCTTCGGCCGCATACACTTACTAGTCACTTCATAGGTCGGATTCTCTCCTATCCATCTCAACTCCCTTGGGAATTCACTGCCGATAAGCCGATCCGTAGCGTCTTCCCACTATGGCCGATCTACGAGGTGCCAATGAACTTTTTGAAATGGTTCTATACGGAAACTGGGGCCCAAAATCCTCCTCCACAGCTAGTCTACTTTGTGCTGCGCGGGGTCATGTTTCTACTTAGCTTTGTCTTAGAAGACTGGGCGGTATATGAGCTGGTTCCCTTGCCGCGCCATCGCCGCGCGACGGTGGTGCTGGTGGCATCTTCGTATGTCACCTGGACATATCAGACGCACACCTTCTCAAACTCACTCGAGACCCTCTTGGTGACCTGGAGCTTAGTTTTGATTCGTCGCATTGCTGAAAATAAGGTAGGCGCATTCATTTGAGCTGAAATGATAGAAAAACCCGTGGCTAAGCTTGTTGACAGCGACATCCTTCACTTTTTTCTTGCGCTGTGTTGTCGTTGATCGCAGTCATAGGTGTATTCAACAGAATCACCTTTCCTGCCTTTGTGCTCGTTCCAGGACTCCGACTGCTCCCTAACCTTTGGCATAGGTAAGTTCTTAAACCGCACACTTTAACTTGTATGTTCACAGTGTTGACCTTCAATGATAGGCCTTCATCTTTCCTTTCGATCGTTGGATTTGGCCTGGGCTTTTTCTGCCTTGCCGTCTTGGTTGATACGAAGTTCTACAGCTCACCTGCGACTTTCTGGGACGCCCTTCACAGTCCTGTAATTACTCCGATCAACAATCTGCTTTATAACTCCGACAAGTCTAATCTGGCGCTTCATGGACTCCACCCTCGATACCACCACTTCCTGGTGAATTTACCACAACTACTAGGCCCGGCATATTTAGCAATGATCTTGTCATTATTCAACTTCTCAGCCGTTCCATCTTGGCTTAGGGATATGCGCGCAGTCTCGGCCATCTCGGCAACTGTCATGCTTTCAATATTCCCTCACCAAGAACCCAGATTCCTGCTTCCTTGTGTCCCCCTTCTCCTCAGTTGTTTGCGCATACGCAACACCCGGAATTCCCGGTGGTTCCTAGTCGCCTGGGCCATCTTCAATGCTATCCTAGGGTTCCTCATGGGAGTATACCATCAAGGAGGAGTTGTGCCTGCACAGCTGGCGATGCCGTCTATCATTTCAGAAAGCGTACGTGGGTCAGACCTTGGCTCGCTCAATCCTCGGCTCGAAACAGATGCCACCGTGCTCTGGTGGAAAACGTATTCTCCCCCACTTTGGCTTCTGGGAAATGACACCACCCTTCCAGTAGATATCCGAACTCGAGACTTGATGGGAATGCCAGGATCAGAAGTGGTTGAAGAACTCGACAAATTGGTACCTTTATGTCACGAGAAGGAGCAAGCTGAAAGCCAAGGCGTGTCTTCACCCTTGGTGTTCGTGGTTGCCCCCAAGTCTGCTACATTCTTGGACCAATATGTTGCTCCTTTGGCCTCGTCGTCCGACCCGTCGGATCTAGAGCTGCATGAGCTGTGGCACTGGAGCAATCACCTCAATTTAGATGATCTCGACTTTGGTGACGACGGCATCCTGCCGACACTCAAACGAGTGACTGGGAGAAGAGGACTGGCTGTGTGGGGAGCACGGAGAGTTGGATGTGCTTGACTTAAGTCCTAGCCACATCAGCTCACACTGATCACCTGGTGCTGGAAGCGATGGTTTTCACGGGTTTGACATCGGCTTACCTCATCGAATCTAAGTTCACTAACTTAACCATTCTTGCCCTTTGATATTCTCATTGCCTTGCTTTTCTTTATATCTTCACATGCCAACCTCATAGTGAGCTGTCTCTTCGATCTTCACTATCTTCTTGTCTATTCATCTCATTCGCCTCTATTTCACTACCTTCACCACATACACTGTCTGGGTTATGGAACATGTGAGGTAAACAACTTGCGATACAATATACCCTTCTTTCCCCCTTCCACAAATCATACATATATACTCGGCCTATCTGCTTTCATTTCAGTCCTCTATCCGCCGGCGGCTCCTACAAAATTCCATCATTCACAATCTAGTCCCTTGCAGTCAATCTAGCGAAATACGTTGTTGGCTCGAGCTTAAGTCGCAATGCTTGACAGCTCAGAAAGTGTCTCGTCCATTTTCTGTATACTCGCTGTGTGAATCATCTTACCCACCGTGCCCTCAGCTCGTGGAGTCACACGGGCAGTACCGAAAGGGAGTTGGTGCCCCCCCCATCGAGTCACGCTCGCACCACCCTCCTTTCCAGCGTCTAAACTTCGAAATCGATCCAGACCTGCCCATCTCGAAAAGCTATCGACAGCCTGACGTAGATTAACCATGTCCAACCCTAATCATATACTGTAGAAACAAGTTTTCATGATTCCAGGACAAAAGTCCCATGCTTTTGAATTTTCCGCCTGGGTACTGAGTACACGACCAGGACTTGCACGGATTATCTAAGTGGACCAATGAAGAGTGGTAGAGAAGACGTATAAGCTTGAGTACGAGCTCCTAAATAGAACTTATTAGGCAACGGAAGAATATAAAGACATGCCCAGTATAGGCAGAGAAGAAAGAAGAGAAGCAAAGAGGAATAAGATGTTACGAGGCATCCGCCGGCTAGGAGGCTTGCACGGGACGGTACGAGCTCCCAGGCAGACTTGGGCTTGACCGCGATCTATTCTACATAGTCGCCCTTGTGGATAATTATTGCGAGAGTATAATAAGAGGGACACATCACGACGTTCATTATCAGAGAAGATGAGAGATCAATAGGGAAGAGCAGCATCCATTGGTAGGATGTTCAGCTAGATCGAAACATAAGAATAGGTGTGGAATCATAGATCATCAGGGTCGTCCGGGTTCTCGAACAAATAATTAGCAGCGAGCTCTTCGTTCTTGTCACAAGCGAAGTAGGCCTGGATGACGAGATCCCGAGAAAATCCAAGTCGGCAGAGCTGGTAATGAGGTTAGCAGCATTCCTAGACTTTCAATTTGTTCCTCATCAAAGAACATGAGAGGATACATACGCGTTCAATGGCGTCCCGTTCTTCTTCTGTGACGTGGATCTGATGCGTGCCGGGGGGGAGAGCCGCGTCGTCCTCCTCGCTCAACAATTGGAGAAACTGCTCCTCGTTCTGACCAATGAGCTGCGCAATTTGAGGATTGCCAGTGGCAACTTGTTGCAGGATAGGCTCGAGCATCTGCGGTTGTTGCTGGACTAGCTGACGGAGTTGCTGGAAGTGAGGGTTATTCCGGAGGAAATCGAGGCTGGGAAGGCCTTCGCCAGACCCAGCTCCCGGGCGGGCACCTCGAGTGCCGCCTTCCTGACCTCCAGCCTGAGCGGCAGCTTCGAACAGGTTAACATGTTCGTCATCAACTGGAGCCGGGGCACTTTCTTCTGCAGGAGACGCGGACGTTTGGAGTGCGCTTGCGGCGGCGGCGGCTTGCTGCTGTTGCTCCTCCTGGATGTTATCCGGGATGCCCTGAAGACCTGTCAGCGGATTGTGGAGAAAGCCAGATGGCTCCGGATCCACCTCAAGACTCACGTTCAGGAGGTACTCAATGGCGCGGTCAGGGTTGAAGAAGGCAGCCCTCATTGCACGGTTGATATCGCTTCTTGGGAATCCCATGCTTTCCATCTGAGCGACCACTGCCTCGCTTTGGGCACCACGCAGCAGAGCCGAGGGGTCATTGAAGGCGGGGCCGGCGGGCTGAGAAGTTCCCGAGGCGGCCGGAGAAGGAGTTGCGGGAGCTGCCGGTGAAGCAGTGGATGCCGATGGGGCAGGGGCAGCAGGGGCAGCGGGGGCAGCGGGGGCAGCGGGGGTCGAAGCAGCTACTCTTGCAGGGGTGGAGGGGGCTTGTGTAGAAGCGCCGGAGGCAGAAGGCTTGGGCTAAGTGAAGCGCCAAGATTAGCTTGATAGGAGGATAGAGATTGCCATATACAATAAGTCATACCTTGGACACCATGCACACTATAAAACCTTTCTCCTCGATGCTGTATGACTCGATGGTCTTATCATCTTGAAGGATCTTTCCTGTTGTGGCAAAATCTGTCAGCTACACTTGTCGAGCGTGTCGTCAAAGGATCGGAGCACGAAGCCGTCGTTCCCAGTAACAATTTCTGCCAAGCATCGTGGGACACTAATGACTGACCTGAATAAATGAGCTTCAACTGGGCGACTTCCCATCCTTTCTCCTGAGAGATTTTCCCCTTCACTTCTCCGACCTAGGAGAAACAGCGGTTTAGCCCCGCAATAACCTTAACCAGCTTCCATGATTTCAAGCAGGGAACTACCTACCGTCTCCGAGGGTTCTGCATCGATTACAAACTTTTGTTGTTTGAGGTCCTGAAGAGGAGATACAGGTCAGATTGAAAGAAGGACGAGCATGGTGGAGCAAAGGACAAGTAGGTACATACCTTGAACGTGAGCTTCATCTTGCGCCACCGAATGTTGAGAGATGGCTCGACAACGTGGGCGGAGGGGTTATGAGAGAAGACACTTAAAGGACGGGAGGGGGTGTAGTGGGGAGGGGCGACAGAGGGTTGCAGGGCTGTAGAGCCTGATGATAAATTGATCAAGAACGGTACTGAGTGTTAAGGATCTTTAGTAGGGAAGTAGATGAAGCAGAGGATGAAAGACCTGCGAAAGAAGCAAGGAAGAAGAAGAAGTAGATGAGGATGAGGATGAGAATGATTGATGACGAAGACGGATCATGAATGGCACCGAAAGAGGGAGAAGGAAGCCCAGAAGGTGGAGGGAGCTGGGAATCGGAGGCGGTCAGCACTCGCCGGTACCACCGCCACACTTTTTCCCCCTCATTCGCCAACTCGGAACCTCAGCCACACTTCCCTTTTCTGCTAACGAGTGTGTACCAGCAACAGCTGAGTACGGTAACGTGACGAGTTTATTCTCGATCTTACTGGTGTACTGTATGTAATTCGAGTATGCGAAGTCCATCCATACAGTAGAGGCCTCTATTAGTACTCCGTACGGTGTACGGAGATATATTTCTCGATTCTCGCTCACCAAACGGCTCTTTACCCGACTAGAACTACATATGCATATTCTCATTCTCCTCGATAAGCTTTTCCTACCTCTACACGAGGACGAAGAAAGAGAAAGAGAGAGAAAAAAAAATACTTATCAAAATAAATACATAAACAACACAATAGATAAATTGGGCTTGCCTATCCCAAGCGAGACTTTTTCCCATAATCTCATAACTGCCTTGAGACAAGGGACCTAAGTTACCTTCATTCAAGCCAAATGAATAAATCTTCTTTCTTCCAAATGTATCAGACCAACCCTTCCATCAACCAACCAAGCTGCTAGCCGGCACGCCCCGTCCCGATCACACCTGCAGCTGAACACAATAGTGTTCCTTGTTGTTCACCCGGTGTTTCGTCTGTCCTCCGTACACTCACTTTCATTGAGACTAGTAGCGTTGTCCCGTGGCGAGGATGGCAGCCCCACAGATCTATCGCATGGATGTATCACAACACGGCTGCAGTTGCCAGGAAGAAAGAGAAGAAAAAGAAGAAGAGGAAAGGGGAAAAAAATATGGACACCTCGAAAATGATATACGAGAAGCCAACTCATTCCATTGCACCCCCAACGCTCATTCAAGTTCATAATTCATCTCTTGCCTGGAGAAATCGCTTAACGTTACCACTAAACTCTCTGTTCCAGGTACCTCGATTTTCATGCACCAATGCCATAACGACAAATGCATCATGGATGAATCGCACCACCACCCATTTGGTTTTTTTTTTCGCTCGCCAGAAAGTGGGTGATATGTCATATCTCTAGTTTGCAGCACCAGCGCTAATATTGCGCCCCTCCGTATCCCTTCCTGGAGCCCAGATGGTCGATCCTTCCATTAAAGCCTTTCCCGGAACTCTGGATATCATCCCGGCCGCCTTGTACAGGACGCCACTGAATCTTGACAAATCCATTCTAGACCTGTTCCACGCGGCTAAGATACCTCTAGGATGCACTCATCCACTGCTGTCTCTAGTCAGTTCTGCGGCTGTGGCTACTGGCCAGCCATGATTGGGACATCTGGGAGGAAGGTATCCACGCATGTCAGATTGAGAACCAACCTCTATCGTCATGAACATGCCATCTCGGCCTCTAGGACCCAAACGATTGATCTCAGCATTGCATGACTGTATCAGATGTTGGATGAAGAACTCTTCATAGGAGCATGCCCGACTTTCCCGGTTCTCTCTGGT
The DNA here is from genome assembly GCF_003184825.1 of Aspergillus fijiensis CBS 313.89. NCBI lineage: Eukaryota > Fungi > Ascomycota > Eurotiomycetes > Eurotiales > Aspergillaceae > Aspergillus > Aspergillus fijiensis. The sequence continues at coordinate 36,065 of NW_024469071.1, read as the reverse complement.
TTTTGGCCCCTCTTCGCTGCTTCTATGCCCGAGCTGAAAGAAAGGGCTTCAGAGACGAAGGCATGACAGCTGGCGAGACTTGCCCTCCGACCTAACTCAGATCGGGATCACAGTCAAACCAGTGAAGTTGGCATCTAACTCTTCGACATCGTCGCTGCCAGCCCCTAGTCTGACTGACTAGTGGTAGTACCTATGATCGAGACCATTCGGTATGAACGTCGACCATTATCCGATGTAGTCCTCCTTCTGCAACCCCCCCCCTGCCCCGCTGATCCCTAGACGTTGCATACGTGACTCTTCTTCGAAAAGTCCATGCATCTGGACTCAATTATCCTCGGGGTTCGACTTTTTCCCAAAGTTTTCCTTCTTCAGTTAATTAATTGACTTGCGATCATTCCCGGTTGCTGGGTATTTCCTCCGGTTCGACCCTTGTCTGTCACACCTTGTCCCTCGTTTATCATTTATCGAGTTCATATTGTTATTATTGTTATTATTATTATCATCGTCATTGCCAACTAGTCACGCCCACGATTTCATCCACCCCATTCCTTTTCATATCCAACACTCACTATCTTCTTCTCTCTTGGTTGTTTCCTGTGTCTTGGAAGTACCCGTCGTCTTTCTCGGATCATCGGCCAAATCTATACAGCCTAGAACGACACCATAGTGGCTTTCAGTATCATGAGAGAAGACTTGAGCGGGTTATGATCTATTGAGTTGCGACCAATAACTACCCCTTTCTGTTCCCAGCAATTGTTCAGGTGGCCTTGCTACCTCCTTCGGGCTAAAGCCTTGATCGTGTGGAAATAATCACACACGCACACACGCGCACCTTCAGTCTCGATCTTCTGTCCGTGCAGACCTCATTTCGATCTCATGTTGCTGAGCATCTTCAGGACTTCTCTGGCCCATATATTGGGAGGCTTCACCCTTTTGTCAACATTCATCACCACTGTCTTGGATGGTATCTGCTACAGTGTCTCCAAATCTCTATCATCGCACATTGCCTCGGTCGAATCGGCTATTGTGAGCTTGAGTGCAATCGACTGTGCAGTGATTATCGTATTGTTATTTCTTTGGGTCAAAGATGTCAGAGCAGAGGTGAGGGCGCAGTGGAGGGGTCACCGGGCTATTCTCTACGTTCTGATCGCCGTCTACCTCTCCATTGCCACCGGTATCACGGCAGGAGGAATCGCCTGGAGTGCAGTTCAGTCCATGACAGGGAAGACGACTCTGACCCACAAGCACCAGACCCTCATGCTAGCCCGCTGTATCATCTGGGCCATCTCCATTTTGAGCCAAGGAATCCTGGGTGGCTATCTCCTAACCTCACTGACAAAACGTGATGGTGGTGGTCGATGGTCAAGTTCTCTTTCTCAGGAGCTTGAGATTCTTCCCGACCAAGCCAGTGTTGGTGACAAGGACGACGTGGTGAAATCTCCGTCCATCATCCTTGAGTCTCCACGGCCTTCCACTGATGTGAAAAGAAGCTGCGACATTGTGCCGGAGCTTCAGCCTTCTGCTTCCCGTACAGAGTCTCAGAATTCTAATCGTTATTCCGGTCGGACGCTGTACCAACAGGACTCCAAGCAGAGCTCTTTCGACTTGCAGCGAACTCATATGGCGGGTACTGAAACTACAGTGACTCGTTCCCAAACAGACGACCCGGCTGATAACCCGACTGATAACCCGACTGTCAACCCTTCTAGCATGGAAGAACGGAGTGAGCCCCTTAAGATTCGACGAAGCTACTCCGGGGCCAAACGATCTTTCGAAGGGTTGATCCGTCAGTCTTCGTCAACTCGATCGTCCCCTGCCACATCTTCCACGCATCTAGCGGCTCCTGGTCGACCTATTCCTCCGAAGCTGAAGCTCACCGACGAAAGCTTTATCCATCCATTGTTCCGGTCGGATAGTGCATCGCCTCCCCCAACTCCGATGCCAGGTACCACTGTAATCGCCTCACCGGCCGCTGGGCAGACCATCTCCGTGCAGGCCCTGAATCGAGTGAGATCGACCCGGTCTCTCCGGTCCCACGTACCCCGAAGCCGATCACCCTTATTTGAGCAAGTGGAGCAGCCGCTTGCCGGGCTGGAGCGGAAGTCTGAGTCTTTGGAACGCAGTGGTCGGGATTCTCCCATGCCCAGCTTCATCATGGCAGCGGATGTGCGAAGCAGCATCACCCGGTACGAGAAGAAATATGACTTGAATGAATCCCCTGACGAGAGCTAGTCAGACGAGCTCCTGAAGGCCACAAGGAATTGGGATCTGGGTCTGGATGCCTCTCACTTGTTGTTATCTTTGTTCTCCTTTGTTAGATATCCTAAATATAGCGTTCGGTGTACTTAGCAGTCCATATATATATATATATACATAGTGCATGAGATGCAGCATGAGGTCTTCGAATCAGAGTCCGACGATCAATGAAGCAAAGGCTCGGAGCAGGCAAAGAAGAAGGTAAAGTAGCGACCGGTAGAAGGATAGCGACATCAGATTCCAGGGCACGGTTCCAGGAGCCGCATGATAAGAATGAGTGATTCGAGTGGTAGTAGCAGTTTTCATATACATATAGAGACTCGGGAGGTGAAGACAGATATCAATTAGACTTCTTTGGGACTACAAGGGGACAACTGAAGGGATTTGGGGAGAGAGAAGCACGCCTTAATCTGCCCCAATGGCTTGTCAATGATCTGTTTGGACGTGGCCAGAGAACTATTTCCCGGAAATTGTTTGCGGGAGTGAAGTTTTTGCTCGACATAATTTATTATACTGCATTCTAGTTTTGCAAATAGAGGGTTGAGGGGTAAACAGAGATAGATCCATGATATAAACCAGTCCGTCCGGGTGGGGAAAGAGGAGGAAATGGCTCCCGAGTCCCCGAGTCTAGGTACGTAGTCTTTTTTTCCCCCCGAGTGCCAATTCCAGTAAGTTACCGAGTACCTTACTTAGTTGACTTGACTTAACTACTAACTAGCAGCTGCAACATTCAACTTCAGCTTGTCGGTCAGCTCAGACACCAACTTATCTATCTGTCTATTAGGTAGTAACTAACTGATCTGACCGCGTCTTACCTCAGTTACAGGACCAGTGCTTCATTGTATCCTGGTGCAATTGGCCTGCATCTTTTCCCTTTCCCTCATTCCTCTTTTCATAATCATCATCATCATCATCATCATCATCATCACCATCATCGTCGTCGTCGTCGTCTTCTTCTTCTTCTTCTCCTCCTCCTACTCCTCCTCCTCTTCTCTGCTTTGCTAGAGTATTTCTTTTTCTTCCTTTTTCTGCCAATTTTTCTCCTTGGCCCCCTCCTCCCTTCTTTTCCCTTGTACTTACCGTGTTGGAAGTGGCCTATCTTCTCCTTCTCCCTCTTGCTCCTCTTCTTTTCTCGATCTCTAAGTCTCTGCTAAGTGATCTTTTCACTTGCTTGGCTTGTGACTGAAGTGTCTCTAGCATTGAGGGAAGCCTAAGGAGATTTTCATAGTACATACTAGCCAACCTTTCCTCTCGGGTGATGCGACTGACTCCACCTCAGCCTGCCCTCGCCGACTTTCTACTTGCAGGGAAACAAGTAAGATCTCCTACGATCGGAATCCGTTGATCTCCACTGCACGTTCTATTGAGGGTTTATGACTACGACCAGGTAACTAACTAGGGAGGAGTAACTTACCTCCAGGCTAGTTGACCGAAGAGGTTCTATATCCGGCGAGTTTGTTCTACCTCGAGCACAGTACAGGCCTTGCAGCGGGCCAACCAAGCGCCGCAGTTGGACGCCCATCGATCCACTTGGCCGAACCTCTTTTTACTTCCCTGATCCTCAACTCACATCAATTGATTCAATCATCATCTCCATCTCCATCTCCATCTCCATCTCCATATCCCTCTCCATTCCCATCTCCTTCCCCATCATCGTCCTCTTCCCCGTTCCCTCTCCCCCAATCTCCGTCGCTGTCGCAAATTCCGTTGACTTTTCTTTTTCTTTTCCACTCCGGGGTAAGTTTTTTTTTTTTTTTTTTTTTTTTTTTTTTAAAGAAACCTTTTCTTTAACCTTGACTTCTATTCTTCGCATTGAACCTCTTATTCTGCATTTATTGCCAACTTGCCTTACACTCCTTCCATTTTCATTCCCATAACCACTACCTACTCTTGTCCCTGTCCAATTTTGTCGCCCTCACCCACGTATCTGCCACCGCCACGATCAATTCCCCTCAATCGCAGTGCATTGTTCTTCCTCTTCAATCAATGGCTGGTGTTGTAAAGCCCTTCAGCCTCTCCCTTCGGACATAGACTTTCTGGCATTGCTCCATGGATCGTCCGCGTCTCCCTTTCCCGATCGCTTCGTTCAATCCATACTACTGATCGTACAATACTCCATGCATCTATCCACTTTCATCCATGCCCGATCTGCTTGCTAAGGACCCCGTGCTGTGTTGTTGCCGGCTGGGATAAATGTTCGTCTTCTGTATATGTTATGTTCATGGCTCTAACTTCCTCCAAACTTTGCACAACTGACACATTCTCTCCCCCCTCCCTCTCCGGCCAATGCACTATTGCTTTGCTGGATTTACACCTGTTCTTGGCTTCTTTTCTACTATCTTTTTCCTGTTCCATTTTTGTCCTCTGCTTCTTCCGTCTCCGTCATCACCATCGCACCCACCTTGCAGTGTTTTCTGCACATTTCTTTCTCATATCATCACCATTCTCTCCTTGTCATGGTGGATGTGCCATGAAAAGTTCACCCTCGTAATTCCACCACCACTGCTCTTCATCCTCCTTCTCAAGCCACTAGAGTATTCTCGTTACTCTGATATCCCTATACTTCATCCTTACTTGTTTCCTCTACTCCTGGACGAGTCATATATCTCATCATTGTGATCTCGTTTCCATTTGGACTCTTTCCGTCGACCTACTGACATAATTCTTGAAGGACAGCGATGGCGGGAGTGAAACGGAAAATTGACGCCTCCCAAGGGTCTGCTGCAGCGGTATCAGGTGGTAATTCTACAACACTTGGTGCCGCACACAGCACAACTAGTAAGTCTACGATTGCATGCTACCCAACAGCGCTTCTAATCCGACCCACAGATTCTACTGCTGATGATGCATCTCACGTCCGCGTGACTCGAAGCTTACGTTCAAGTCGAGATGTGCGTGCTACTCAAAATGATGCTCGTAATCACAGCAACGCTTCTGCCATGAGCGGAAGCAGCGGCAGCAACAACAGCCACCACAGCAACAGCAACAACACCACTTATAAGCCTAATCCTAATCGCCCATCGCGTATCATCACTCTTAGCACTAGTGTCGCTCGGGCAAACACCGCAGCCCGTGAACGCGAACAAGCCGCACGGGACCAAGCTCTTCGCGAGAACGTAACTCGTGAAACGCGCAACACTCGGACTCGTGCCGGTGCTTCGTGGCCTTCGCAGCTAGTAGAAGGCGTAGTGGCACCTGTGCCTGAAACCCCACGGCATAAACGCGTGAAACGGGGCCCCACGGTGGAAGAGACACCGAGAACCACGCGGCAATCGGCGCGGCTCAAAGCACATGTTCCATCCACCTCGACAGAGGATGGGATCGCTGATATAGGTCTGATGCCGAAGCCTTCGGAATCAAGCCCTTCAGCAACCGCTGCTCCAAGTAGCCGTACTCGAAACAAGAGCCGGCAATGGGCAGACAGTTCCAACGATACCATTCACAGTGGCGCCGCCAATTTTATCACTCCTGCAATCCCTGAGGCTGAATCGCCCTCACCCGATCGGACGACCCTCAACCTTGTGGAAGATACGAAGCCTCTCTACGAAGAGCCTCACCTGAGCCCGAACCTGGCTATTGAGGAATCACCCAAGGGTACAGTGGTCGAGGATGAGAAGAACGGGGTTAGTGAACCAGCACTGTCTGAAGCTGATGATTCTGTCAATGCTCCAAGCACCCCTAGTCCCCCATCTTCCTGGAAGCGAAGATCACCCGGACATTCACAGCATAACGGAGCTGATTCCGCGAACTTCCTCGAGTCACCCAGCAAAAAGCCTAAGCTGGAAGAGGGCGAATCTGATCGTGTTCTGGAGCAGCAGTCACAGCCCGTTACCAATGGCCTCAACGGCAGACCTGAATCGGAGTCTCTTGTAAAGGCTGCAACTGATTCGAAAGCCGATGGCCAGTCCCGGCACACTACAGAGGAAATAGAGGGCTCAACACCAGAGATCGTGACGGAGCCCACAGCTACTCGAGGTTTCCGCGGTGGTCGGGTTCGGGGTCGAGGGCGAGGGGGCCGCAGCAGGGGAGCCGCGCGCTTTGCAGCCAACAAACGAGGACGAGGTGGTACTCGTAGCGGCCGCGGGCGTGCTGGTCGACAGCTTGACAGATCAAGTGATGTCGAGCCTGACCGCTCTCCTTCTCCTAGTGCAGCAACTCAGAGACTCCGTGATCGGCAGCGTGAGCTGGATAAGGCATTCAAGAAAGTGGCTGCCGCTCAGCGTTTGGCTCTGGCAGTGCTGGCGACGCAATCTGAGAGACGAATCGCCCGAGACAAGAATGCACACAAGGATGTGCCCGAATTTGAGGAAGTCAACCAACAACTACAGGAGCGGCTGCGGCAGAAGAAGGATGTACTCCGCAGAGAATTTGAACTTAAAGTGGAGCAAGAGAATCGGTTGTTCCAAGCCTATAGAGAAGTAGTCGAGGAGCGTTTTCAGGTGGGTTTCATATGCCAAAGCATCCAGTCAGCATTCAAGGGAAGTCTACTAAGTACAGCAGGCATCCGCTCGCAATATCCGGGAGGAGCATTTGATCGCCAGTCAGGGAGCATACATGACATTTGTAAGAGGCCGTCGTGCTGCGGAAGATGATGAGCACACCGAGGTAAGTGGCCTTTATGGTTCCGATACACTCCGTCAAAATGTCCATATGTTAATATGTAGCATATGCTGATCAACATCTACAGACGGACGATTCAGAAACCGAGCCCGAGCGGGGGCCAGTTGTGCCACCCGCGCGGGAAATTTTCCGAGGGTTCAATTCCTCTTACGTCCGGGTTCCCTCCGGAGCTGCTGCTTACGAACGGGCCTGGCTTGGCTGGGATGATTTCGTTCAGCGAGCTAAAGTAGGCGAAGACATCGACCCGCAAATGAAGGAAATGTGTGAATCAGGGCCCTTCTCAGGCTTTACTTCGGATGAGATTATCGACATGCTCGTGAAGGCAACTGGGGTAGTGGATGTACGAACAAACGCAACAACGGCAGGGGAGACGCAGCCCCCGGTCATACATGATATACGCCCTCGAGCATTATCGGCCTTGGCGGATATCGCAGCCGCCGAAACTCCTCGGCCCCCTATCGCCGCTGCTCCCCGATTTCCGCCTGCCCCCCCCCATCGAACCATTCTCCCCCAGCCTGCTCTGACGCATGGTCCTCCTGAGCCTCGGGCCTTTGTCCTTCCCCCGCCCACTCCTCAGCGACAACAGCCCCGACGACTGCTCCCTGCCGGTCAGCAAATTCCGCCCATCAATGAGCAACTCGGCCTACCCGATCCATTTGCCTCGATGGGGGGACCGCCCCATCTTCCTCCACCGCCAGGATCGAATTTCCACCGGCCTCCGCTTCCTGGTTACTTGACTGGACATCATGCTCCAAGTCTCTATTATCCCCCTCCGCCACCACCCCCACCACCTGGACCCCGTCCACCTTATTAAGAGGCGCAGAATCTGTTTCTAGGCGTTGTTCCTCAGTCGGTCGCGGCGTCATACATCTGGTTTACTGATTATCTTTCCTTCCTTTGCGGATGTGTGACGGAGGCTTCTGACATATCGATTTATTTCCTTTCTTCTTACTTCTTCTTCGTTGAAGTAGATCATATTACCTTGGATTGTCTTGGATTGTGCTGGGAATCGGGACTCGGGACCTGGGAATTGGGACTTGGGACTTAGGACTTGCAGAGCGATTTGAAGTTTGTCTTATTTAGCAGTCACGGAGGATTCCCCTTAGCCGTGTAGTTCCGCGTTTGTTCTAATTTACTGCTTCATGGTTGATCTTCAATTCCAAATCATGGATGAAATGCTCACATTCTTAATCAGGATGAATCATGATGGGTCATAATGACTCGACGGCGAATGACTCTGTTTGGCCGTGTTTGGCCGCCTTCAGAACTCCGCCTCCCCTCTCCTCCCGATTGGGTCTAGCCCGGCGGGGCGGGGCATTTCGGCCTCGAAGCTTTTTATTTCCTCGTGCTTTTCCTTCCCAGTCGCCATCACTTTTCAAGGCTGCCCATCCTTTGCGAGTCCGACGCTGCAGTCTCTCAAGTCGAACTCAAATACCCTTTTCGCTGCTATTTCTCGAAGCCTGCATCCTCTTCTTCGAGTGTCTTGCCGCCGCCTCACAACTTGACAATCCCACTCGACCGTCAGCCCCGCCTCGCGCGCCCATTGTCCCTCCTCGACCTTCTGTCAGACTCAGCGAAGCGTGTCGACTGATTCACTTTCGGACGCAAATAAAAGCCATCCAGGTTTCATCACAATCACCATTACGATCAGCGAATTCGTGTGCGACTAGACGAAGTCATAATGGCTGTCCGTGCTCAATTCGAGAATTCCAACGAGTAAGATGGACCCGGGCTACGCATCTGCAACTGCGCCCTGCGCTTCGATCATTATTTGCCAGTTACGAGCTTGGAAGATTGCTGACTGTCATCAAAGCGTTGGAGTCTTCTCTCGACTGACCAACTCATACGCCATTGTTGCCATTGGCGCTTCCGAGAACTTTTACAGGTCCGTTCCCCTTCTCTAAAGTTTTGGCCTGGCCGCTTGGCATGGACTTTGTCCACTGACTCTTTTGCTAGTGTCTTTGAGGCTGAATTGCAGGATGTTATTCCTATCTGCCACGCTACCATTGCTGGTACTCGCATTGTCGGTCGTTTGACGGCAGGGTATGTCAATCCCGTTGACGGGGAAGTGGCAAACATGGAATCAGATCCTGATCAGCAGAGTACTACAGAAACCGCAAGGGTCTCCTTGTCCCCACTACTACCACAGACCAAGAGCTTCAGCACCTCCGGAATACACTGCCAGATTCGGTAAAAATCCAACGGATAGAGGAGCGGCTATCAGCCCTGGGCAACGTTATCTGCTGTAACGACCATGTTGCATTAATCCACCCCGACTTGGAACGTGAGACGGAAGAGATGTACGCCCCCCTTCCCATGAGTTTTTGTCCGTCTGACGTCTGGCATCTGCTAACCATCGCTTCCTCTCTTTTTCCAGTATTGCCGACGTTCTAGGCGTCGAAGTCTTCCGACAAACCGTGGCCGACAACGTCCTGACCGGTTCCTACATGGCCCTCTCCAACCAGGGCGGTATCGTTCACCCCAAGACCTCCATCCGCGACCAGGATGAGCTCTCCTCCCTGCTGCAGGTGCCCCTCGTCGCCGGTAGTGTCAACCGCGGTAGCCCCGTGGTCGGCGCCGGCATGGTCGTCAACGACTGGCTGGCCGTGACGGGTCTGGATACGACGGCGACGGAGCTGAGCGTCATCGAGAGTGTCTTCCGGCTGGGTGAGATGGGTCCCCGTGGTGTCGGACAGGGCAATGCCAACAAGGAGAGCATTGTGGAGAGTTTCTACTAGATTTTTTTTCTCCTTCATCCTCCACCGCGATCGTCATGTTGTTTATGAAACCCATTCCCATACACATTTTCCAAAATATCCTTATTGTGCCATGAATGATCCTATGAAACACCCTTTCGAGCCCCGAGGATTTTTTCCAGGTTTCCACAAGACTTATCCAATTGTAGAGCTTTGAGGGGATAGCCACGAGAGAGAGAGAGGCGGAATGCGCCGAACTGAGAACTGTCTTATTCAAATAATGCATGCACTCACTCTCATGAGAACAGACTATATCTGGTTATTGCGTAGCGTAGCCCCGGGTATAATTGACATGCGTGATCTGCAAGCGAAAGACAGGAGAGAGAGAGAGATCTAGATATTGGGTAGCTAGCATGCGCATAGATCCAGGTCGAGAACAGCAGTGCTCCACGCCGTGCGTCACACGGTGGGTGGGGAGGAAGAAACCTCCGGGAGTTCAATGCATGATATAAACTACCGTCAAAGTAAGTAATAGAAAAACCAAGTTCCATCCTAAGCTATGGATTTCCTGGAAGCTTCAGCTTGTTTGCACCTTTTGCCTTGCCCCATCCCCCCCCCCTTCCTCCGGACTCAGTCTGATTTCATATGTTGGGTGATATAGCTCATGCCTCTCGGGGGAGTCGGGAAGGGGGGGGGGGGTTCTTTTATCGTTCTGCGGGATGGCAAATTGAATCGAATGTGGCTTCAGGCGAATAGATTGTTGTGAAGAGGGTATTCATGTAAGAAAGTGAATATGATTGAAGTGAACGACGGTCAAGGTCATGAAAGAAAAACCAAGTATTGTTGAAAGGTACAAAAAGGAAAGGGAATATCCCGGGGGGGGGGGGGGGGTTTAAGACCAGCCAGAAAAAAAATGTGACTATGAAGAAGGTTAAGAATGAGCAAAAAGAGAGAAAGAAAAAAAGATGAAATGATGATCGTGGATATAGAGAGAGAAAGAGAGAATAGCGCCCAAGGTCTGCCAACTCCGAAAAACACCGATCCGGATGCTGTTGCTATGAAAACGACATGAAAAAAAATCCATGGCTGATTGGCAGTTCCAACGGAATAGCTATTGAGCCAACAATTATGGGCCCCGTCCCCGTCCCCGCCCCCCTTGACATATTGCTATACACGTCCTTCAATGCCAATCTGTGATGTTTGGAACTGATTCCCTTCCCCCTCGTTGTGATGGTCTTGCTCGAGGAGCGGTGGTGGTGATGGAGGGGGAGGAGGCGCAGGGGGCGGAGTGGGCTCGGCGATCTCTCCCTTGATGTTAGCATCGTCGCCACTCAGGGTCTGTTGCTTATATCCGTTTTGGTCATCTTCCAGATCGTTTCCAGGGCTCATAGGTGGAGGCGGAGGCGGAGGCGGGGTGGAAGAACGTTGTCGTTTGGAAGAAGACGGCGTGGTGAAATCAGTCGCGCTGCCGTCGCCGGTAGCCATGTCTTCTTCCCTCTTCCGCTTGAGAATCCCTTGCGTCTCCCCCACTAAAAGCATGTCCATGTCTTCCTCCTGCGCTGGCCCGTCATGGTCGTCTTCATCATCCGACATTCTCACGTCAGGATCATCCTCCGCCGGGCCAGCAGCAGTCGCGACGGCTGGTTTCAAATGTGCTTCCTTTGATTGCCGTTCTGCCTTGCGCTCCTCGTGGGCCCTGTGCTTTACGACAGCCTTATCGAAGAATTCCTTGCAGAAGTTCTTGACTTTCTTTTGCTGCTTTTCATCGATCTTGGTGGGATCTTCGACACGATTGTTCTTGAAGTCCGAGTTGACGAGTTTCTTGGCAACCTGTTATCAGATACTTGGTAAGCATATCAACACAGCATTTACAAACTCGAGACCGGCCTTACATCTTTAGCATAACGCTTCAGATCATCTTTGGGAAGCTTGTGCTTGAACTTGTCTACCACGTACTTGACGTGGGGAAACAGCTGTGATCAAATTAGCCCTGCGTCTTCTCAATCAATTGCAGCAAGGAGCCGATAGTGTAGGAGCAAGAACGAACCGTGTTTTCATAAATCTTTTTCCGTTTTTCCTCACTCAAACTCCGCCACTTCTCCTGGCCCTCTTTCTGATCTGGAGTTTCCTTGGAGGTCTGAGGGGTGGCCGGTGTGCCTGATTTTTCCTTAGGTGTATTCTCCTTAGCGTTCATGATACCGTCAATGATATCCTGCAACGCCTTGTCCCGCGATTCCTTCGCTGGCGGGCCTGGTTGAGGCGCGGGCACGGTCGGGCGTGTCCAAGTCACCTCGCCCCGAGACGAGTAAAAGTATGTCCTTCCGTTAGAATCAGCAGCGAACCATCCCGGAGGAAGAGGGTTAAATTGACGACGGAAGGGCCGAGGTCCGTTGTGGAGGGGACCTCTCGGGATATGGCCTGCTCGTTGAGCAGCTGGACCGCGAGGTGCGTCGATGGATCTGGACCTTGATCGGGACCGAGATTTGGACCGCCGTCGCTCGTCACGAGTAGTCTCACGGCGCTCGAACTGGCTGATCGCCTGCGGCGTGGCATTGGGGTCCCTTTTCATTCGAGGAATGCGGTAGCCTACTTCAAGCGTGGACCAGACCTGTAGCAATATGGCTGCCTTCTTCTCGACACGCTCATCCCCGCAACCGGTCAAGGGCTGAATGGTCGACTCAATCTTGGAGTCGAGGATCTTGTTCCTCGTCAGACGTGGGAACCTGTCTAGGATATCCAGAACCTGCAGGACCACGTTGAAATCTTCTTTCCACATGCTGAGTTGTGAATTCAGAATCTGATAGCCATGCATCTTGACCACGCGGTTTGAAACCCGCTCATCTTCACAGCGCTGAATGCGACCCAGTAATTTGACAGCGATCCACTTCTCCTTGCACTGCATCAAAGCAGCCATGACTTTAGTGACCCCATTCTCATCTAGGGACTTGGGCTGAACACTGTCCACATACTCTTCATCATCCTCGCCCATCTTCTTCTTGCGCGGCCGCTTCGCTACAGCTGTGTCCCACCCATCTGAATCTTCGATACCCAAGGCCTCAATGGTGGCATGAGATAATTTGGTCGCCCGCTCAGTTTGAGTTCGCCCACCAATGAAGCCAGTGCAGTTGGGTTCTCCACAGTAGCATGGTTGGGGATCGGCTCCATAACGGTCAACGTTATAGTTGAACACAAGTTCCTCTCCAGCTCGGATGTGTCGTTCAGCAAAAATGCCCATTCGCAGCTTCTCCCCAACCACCCATTTGTCGACATAACAATTTGGGTTGCACGAGTGATTGCAAAAACGACCTAGGTTGCCTTTCTTTGTCGCGTCAACGAATTCACCTTTACTGAGAGACATGAAGTAAAAGTGCTTGATGCCCTCCTCATCATATTGTCGCATACGGCGGCGAAATTGCCCTTCGTTGATAACTTCGCCCACGTACTCGAAGATAAACTGATGCGGTCGCAAATCGGCCTCCGCGCGAAGACCAAACCCTTTCTTTTCTGTCTTGATCACTGCCACCGGGGCATATTCTCGTTGTTGGAAGCGCTGGTTCTGGCATGCTGGCCCGCAACCGCAGTCGCCCATACATTCGATTTTTGTGGCGCGGTTGATGCAGTCCGAATCCTCCCCACAAGCCAAATTCTTAGCAATCGCGGGTTCTGCCTCAAATTAGTGCGTCTTCACTTTGCGAGGGCGAAAGAAATGTAAAGAAACTGCCCTCTCCATATTTGTGCATGGCTTCAACATAGAAGATGAGGGGGGCAAAGAACAGGCAATGGTTTGGTGTGGTGTGCTTGAGAATTTCCCAACATGTTTGAGGCGGGGATCCGAAATGCAACGCCACGCGTGGGAAACCGCCCACGGGAACAAAAGCAACGAAAGGCGACAGAGAAGGAAAACGGTGGAACGAGTATGATCGTAGGAACGAAGAAAGTAAGTACTTACCCCATTCTTCTGCGCAGTCGCATTCCATCGCATGCTCAGTATAGCCCATGTACTTATTGGCATATGTGCAAGCATCCATAACCTCAAAAGTCTCCTCTGCCTGCGCTGTGCTGTTCGGCAGATGTAAAAATAGCTGTGGTGGTCTTGCCGCAACCTTCTGCGAGGAACTTCGTGTCAACTTGGGAGGCTGGCCCGGTTCGAGTTTGACCGAGATGTCACCTCCAACTTTTTCCTCCATGTTGTCTGGCTGGGCCGTCTCCGTGGCTTCAAACTTTGCTTCGTCGCTGACTTGGTTGTGATCGTAATCGTCCTCCGGCTCATTCTTGACCGGCGACCGGGAGGTAGGCCGCGAGGCTGACTGAGATGCCGACAGCGCGTAGGTGTCCTTGGAACATGCAGGAGAGGAGGCGTCCGAGGCCGCGTAGAAATCGTGCTTGCTCATGGCTCCGGCGCCGTTGAGTATCGGAGTATCGGGAGTTGCGTCAGGGTCTAGCTTCATCGCGGTCACCGCATTCGCGATGGGTTCTGACTGACGGTCCGCGTTGTCATGAGGGGACATGACGACATGGACGGTGCGCGCAAACTATCAGAGCCACCTGGGGAATGCGCTGTTATATGATCGATTACCAGCGCGTGGTGGTTGGTGAAAGAGGGTGTTCTGGATTGCGGAATAGGTACCGTAAAAGAAAAGAGAAAAAGGGAGTCTCGAGGATGAGATACAAGGTGGGCAAAAGAAAGGACAAGAAGAAAAAAAAACAACCAAATAAGAAGGATAAGAGGCTCAAAGGAGGGTTTGCAGGCAGGCAGAATAATTGGTGCGAGAAGAGCAGGAAGCAGTGAAAGTCGCAAGCCGAAGCAGCAAATCGTCCACGTTTTCCGCGGGTGCCAAGAATCATCGATGAATCGAGGACTCAAGCAATGTAAGGGAGATCTTTAAACAATGGCTCTCTCATTTTCCCTCTGGCACACGATATCTCTCTCCTTCTATCTTGCGCCTTTTTCATTTTCTATTAATTCTAGCAATCAAAAAAAAAGGCACCCGGCTTACAAGGGGACTTCCTCATCTACCTCCCTCCCTACCCAACCTTCCAACTCCATCTTGAACCATTCGCCATCTTCTGGGTCCATGCAACACACATACTTTGGAGAGACAATCTCGCCCAATTTCTTCTTTCCTCTTTCTTTCACGATCGATTTCCTTCAGAAGAATAAGACAATTCCTCTGAGCTCGTGCTCCCAATAATAAGATGATCAACGAGCAACACTTTCATGTTCCTGCCGGACAAGCCGAGCTCGTTATGCGTGCTTCGAGCGGAACAATCTTTTCATATAGTGCTCTTACAGGGCCTCGTGTCTTGTTTTTCCAGCCATATAATAGCATCGGTGGTTATCCTGTCGAGACCCATGCTTACTCAGGCCCTTTCATCAGCAGGAGCCTCTCTACTCCAGGGCGGTCGATATCGGACCCTATTTCGACTGTCGACATGAACACCCAGGGGCTGATCAAATCTCCCACTATAGCCATTGGCAGAAGCACCAGTGCATGGTGCATATGGCATCCATTTATACTCGGCTCTGTGCTCCCTCTCTCTGGTGCAGAAAACTGTCAGCATGCAATAACTCGAAGCTGAAGCGAGGATTTGCTTTGTAGAGTAGGATGATCATTCTTAAGTCGTTAGAGCCAGCAATAAAAACTGACACATGATGGAGACATGCCAGAGACGAATCCCGGAGCAGAAAAGGGATATATATATTGACAGGAACTGAGACACAAATGTGAAGACAATTGTGCTGAAGTGAAAACCTTGTAAGGTGATATACAAAAGGTCAATGGCATTTGACCCCATCAAGGGTGGCCTGAGGTGGTTGGAATGAGAATTCTTTCCGCGAGCCGAAGTCTTCTATCCGCATCCTGAGAGGCGGAAACGCTACGAACTCGTGGTCAGTACTTTAAGAGAATAACCAGATGAACAAATGGAGAGGGATGGTAATACCAGTACATGAAAGATTTGGTGCCTTCTGGGCTAGAGCTATGTGTACATTACAGTACCTAGCTGCAGAGGATGAGCACCGATCACCCAACCAAGTGATGGCTGGCTTTTGCGTGGGATGGCACCATAGGCCACGAGAAGTCCAAACCATCAGTGCTAGGGCTGTGGCCGGGTCTTGCTTCTGCAGCTCACTGCCTTAGGTCGGCAGGGGAGCGTAGGGAGCAGGGGTTCCCTCTTACGCACTAGAGAGGACGTGCCAAGTATCAAATACTCCGTCTCAAGCATGCAGTGGAGGCTGTGGGCGACAAGGTGGGTTAAAAGCCCCGAGAGGCGTCAGTCCCGAGGGACCTATCAAGCTTAACGCTGTTCTCCCGTCCTTCCAGAGACCTTTGATGTTCTCATTCTTCCGGTGCCTTCAATGGGCGGTTAGCGATTGGAGGGAATCGGGTCTTGACCTGGCGCATCGTCCACCGTTGCTCGATCTGTAGATATGCTAACCACCAGTGAGAGCAGGTTTCAGGTGTCAACAAGAGTTAGTGACTGAGTTACTTGCTAGAATTTAGCGCGTTGATTAGTAGTTAATGTTAGTCTGTCAGTCAGCAGCCAAGTGTCAGTGAGAAAGGATGTTACCATAATTGACCGGACCATCGTAAGAAATGGAAGGAGAAAGAGTGCTTACTGCTAATTATACTTAATCAAGGGAATCAACACTCGCGGCAGTCAATTGCAATGCAAACATGCATGAACCGATGTTGTTTCGCGAGAGAAGATAGAGTCGTAGTGATAGATGGATGGAGGGAGGGAGGGAGGGAAGAAGGAGGGGAAAGAGTGGAACGGAAACAAGTTAAACTCCTAGACTCCGCCCTAGTAATGCCGGACCACCCAAAATGGAATGACGCCGGTGTCAGGTATTATTAGCATCCGAATCGATCGCGTCCTTGAGATTAATTGTTTCTACATAGACTACTGAGTAATATAAGTATCAACTATAGCTGCCAGGTGAATATGAAATATTACTGAATATCGATTGGTCGTCCCAGTTGGCTGGTAACTGACCCAGCCGGAAAAATGCCACTACAGAGATATTGACAGTGTACTGAATGTACTGTACATACTGTACATAGAGTACAAGTTTAGCGTACAAAATTACGCACAGTATGACAGTTGATGGCCCAGCCCTAGGAGAAACATAATGGTTCACTGAGGAAATCAAGCAGGTAAACCGCCCAATTAGTAGTACGCATGTAGTATCGATGTATGATACACTACCCAAGCATTTAATTTGATCTCAAGTGTTACTTCGCACAGGCCAGCTCATACTCGTACCAAGTATTATCAGCAGCGCGCGTGTTGAGATCGACTGCAACCCATAGGAATCTTTCCTGTCCGTGTGGATTTTTCTCCGAATGATAACTTTACTTACATGAATAGTTAGTTTACTTACGCCGTGCTTTCGTACTAGTAGTACTACGGTACAAGCGCAACGGGTACCTGAGATGTGGGGCTGCCACGGTCTTTTTTCCACCTGCCAACAAAGACACTGGTACCTTCACGGTGGGTACCGGATACCGTACACGGTACTAGACTACTGCTCCGTAAATTCAAATGCGCCACAGGTTCCCGTGGCCTTCCCCCCTCTCTCCCCTCCCGGGGCTCTTTGTTCATCCTTTCCCTCTTGGACTTCTCACTCCTTTCCTCCACCCTCTGTTCCTCTCCCTCTGCCTCCTCAACCATCTTGCCCCATTTATTTCATGTCTGTTGGCTCGGGTTAAATTTCAATGCATCAGAGAAAGCTGGTGTTCTTTTTCCAACACCGTTTTGCAAGTGGCTGAAAGCTAGGAGGTTGAAGTAGGGGGCCAAACACCCCCCTCCCCCAAAAGACCCAGTTTCAACGCCACGCAGGACTACGGTACTATAAGCAGACTATATTTTGGACGGTTGATTCAAATCGGCGGGGCCTTGCTCCCTCCTGCGTGCATGGTTCTCGTGCATGGACCATGGTCAGTCTCAATTAGACATTACGCTGCAGAGTACAGGCCATCCTCGCTTTCAATCCAGTGGCTTGCCCTCCCACAGCGACTAAGAACTCAAGACTTGCTGCTTGTTTGGTTCCTCCGGTCATAACTGACCCGTCGATTCATCCCGTCAGTGGCAAGATTGGCTGTTCCATTCGCAAGACGCTCCGTCGATGGGCGAGTAACTAGTAATAGCAAAACGCTACTACTTCTCACGAAATACTTGCAGCTCAAGCGCAGCGGCATGCGTCGAACTTGCCCCGTGGGCAAATATCATCGCCCGTTCGCTTTACAGTACATCTTCCTGATGGATTTCGTCCCTGCGCGCCCTGCCTGTTACTTATTGGACGGGATGGTAGGTATGAAACCAACAGTGACAGCAGAAAGAACCCCCCCACCCTTTTCCTTTCCTGCACGATACTATAATATGATATTTATGTCATTCACTCCGAACCTTTGGCCTTTTCCAACGGAGGACCAGTACAGCTCGGTTACAATGAGTATTGCTTACCTTTACTCGCTTCCCTTTACATGATTTCCACCTTCACCGTGCCTTTTCTAATTTTCTTCGATGGGGGCAGCCTTGTCCTACCCAATGTTATCATACATGACATATACTGCTTGCTTCCACTAAGCTTGACAGACTGTCCGGATCAAAATCACTACCATGCTTGGTAAAGAAGAGAAAGAAGGAACGACGGAGAGAGAGCCAAGTAGCAACCTATCCCGGTCTGGCCGTTTCGGAACATCCTTGCAGTCTTCGTCCCATTGCTTTTTGCACTAACGGGACCCATTTATTTACCCAGCCTCCAGGATTTTACTCCTCGTCTGCGCCTATTGCGGAGCCTTTCACCCCACCTTGCGGTTATCAAGCACCTCCGCCGCTATCCAATTTCTGCCAGTCATTGCGGTGTGCATTCCCGCTATCATGAATAAGGCCAATGCATATTTTTGCATGTGCTGCAACTGCACGCCAGAAGTCCAGGTTCAGAGTACGCGGGCCTCCAGACATGGCCAATGACCATGGAAGCTCGCCCTAGCTAATCTTCTACAAGTTTTCGACTTGGATATCATCTTCCTAGGAACTGTTGCTTCCAGTACCCGGCCCACTCTCTCTCGACCGACCCAGACCATCGGTGCGTCTGGATGCTTCCACGGTAATTCGCTTATCATGCACGCTATGGAGACCGTACTCCATCCTATGAGAGGGGTCTTCTCCGCCCCAGAGGTTGACAGAACCTTTGGTCTAGAAATGGCAAGCTTCTTCGCAGTCCACAGCCGTGGCTTGACGCTTCTTCGCGCCTATTAACCACCGTCTATTTCCACGGTATTTCTCCAATCCACAAACAAGGCTTTAAACTTTGGTTCCATCCCGTAGTCAGGGCGTACAGCAGTAGTCGCAGGCTGTTGTCGCATTACTTCTTCACGCCGAGCCCGGCTAGGTCCTGTGCCCCCTACACTCTCATCCGGCCAGGTTCCCATGGTGTCCCAGCAACATGCATCCTTAGCTCTTTCCCTATGCTCTGTCGTGCCCCTCCTGGTCTTTTTCGTCCTTTCGCGGGCCGGCCAGGGCTACTGCAGCCCCTCCTTGGTGAGGCATTGTTTGATTCCTTTGATTCCTGTCTCGTCGGAGGAGGATGCGCACTTGAGGTCACTTGAAACCATCGTGTTTTCGAAACACTATTCTGTTCTCGGTAGGGCCCCGGTCTAATCCCACCTGAGACTGGTTGGATCCGCTGTATTTCATAATTCGGTCTGATCTGAGTCCTGACCCATCATGGCTCTTCTGTATTGTTCGCGAAAGATCGTCTTCGGTTGACGGACAGTGAGCATCCCGGAAAGGAGTCCCTGCAGCTTCCCTTTCTCCCTCCGGCCACACATTTGTGGCAGCTACAATACTGTCCTGCGCGGTTCCGAGGGTAAAAAAGTCCGTCTGGCTAGAAAAAGTCCCTGGGATGATTCAGTGCAACTCAACGACTGGTCCAGCTTCTTCTGTTTCTTCCTTTCCATTTCCTGCATTCTCTTTTCCCCCTCTATCTGTGGTGTGCCAATATGCACCGTTGAAACTGCTCGTTCCAGATAATCTTGTTCGATCTCCAACGTCGACATCTGATATCCTTCCTGTGGGGAGGGCCCCGATCCTCTTCTGTTCAATCGTTTGACTGATTCCATCTCCGGCTTCTTTAGCCCTGCGAAAGGCCTCTGTTCTTCATTGCCTTTTTTCAGTGTGGTGGTCATTTGCAAACATCAAGGCCGCTTCTTTTCATTTTCATTCTGGTGCTTCGTCTCCCACCTCGCCCGAATTTGCCTTGCTACGGCATCCTTTGCCCTTGCCTCATATGACCTTCGTTATTCCTGCTTCCCGTCTCTTATGCGTTCGTTTCTTGAAGTAATCGTTCTTTTGAACTTCAATGTCTATTATCAACTCTCTGCGCGTCAATTCTATACCCTCTCCTTCGTTTGCTGACTGTTATTAGTTGGAGCGTCGTCCTTTCCTTTGTCCTCGATTGCGGTTTCGCTAGCCCACATTACGCGCTTGTTCCTGAGCGCCCACGTGTTGCTCCTTTGCTGTAGACGCATCATTCTTTTTGGGAGGCTCTTTCTGATTTCGCTACGAGTATATCCTGTTTCTATTGTCCCTATCGCTTTTTCTTCCCTGTTTAGAATCTGTTCTTGGTGGCTCTCCAACGCTGTCGCTCGGTTTCGCCGCAGTGCGCACTTTTATCCTGGTAGGCTTTGGTACTGCTTGTGTACTTTTGGATTCTCAAAGTCGCGTGACGCGTCACTCTTTACGTCTTGTCATCATTGTCTAGAATCCCGATCTCTTCTATTGACTCATTGTCGCCGGTTGGGCCGACTCTAGAAGAAAAGCCACTTCTACCCAGCTTCCATGGTCAACTGGATATGTCGAATCTAGCAGAGAGGCCGTGGAACGAGGAGGAGAAGGTACGAAAATTACCCTTTTTTTCGTTCGTTGTTCTTTCCCTTTGGACCTTTCGATCAATGGGATCGCAGGTGTTAAACGATCCTGTGACTTGTTTTACGGACGACTAACGATGGACTTAAGTACACGCTACTTACCGAGATCTTAAAGAAGGCCAGAGTTCCCTCGAGCCACTTAGTAAAAATGATCCGGGATTTCGGTATCACGCCAAGCTGGACGGACATTCCCTTGCCTCAAGGTACAAAACTGTCATTCGATGTCTTGGAGGTTTCAGTTCGACTGAGCACATGTGCTAGCCCACATTGGGCCAGAGAACACTCCCTGATTTATGTCTGCTAGCTGACGCCGATCAACTTAGGTCGCTCACTCAACTCCTGCCAGATGGCGTTCTACAACATGTGTCAGCACGTACCATTATCATTATCTGTCAATCCCGGCCGTGGGCCGGTTCCTCCTCACGCCCACGAATCTGCACCGCCAGCAACTGCACCCTTGGACCCCAGTGCCTTGCGTAAACGACCTCTGTTTCCTCTAGATAAAGGGATCCGCCCCCCTCGTGCAATTCAGCCACGCCCTGCGACCAGTACTGCTTCTTACAGTAGCGAAAGTGGTGCCTCGACCCTTTTGTCTCCCAGCTCGGAGAGTATCACTGTCAGAGGCGAACCTCCGCGGAAAAGAGGTCGCCCAAGCAAGGCTGAATCAGAACGACGTAAGGCGGCTGCTGAGGCCCGCGGGGAAACCTATCCTCCTCCGCGACGATCCGGCTCAACCAAGGGGAAATTGCCTTCTGCGCCAACTAGTCCTGCTGGCCTGGGGCCTGGAGCACCTCTATTCGGTCCCCAGGTCGTTGGCAGGCCGCTGAATTCGTCTCAATCCGAATTACACTACCCTGCACCACCGAGGCGGCCATTATCAATGGGAGGAGCAATCGGTGAAGCGCGATTGCAAGAAATGCCCAGTCAGGAATTGGTACCTTCAATGAGGGAATTGCCGCGGCCCCCAGAAATGAGACAAACTCTACCTTCGCCACAAGCGCTACAATTAGGACATAGGGAATCGATTCAAAGACGAGAAACAGGCGATCGGTCATTCGAACCCCTTCTGCCTGATAGGACATCATTCGTGGAGAGCAATCGGAGGAATCTAATTCATCCTCTCGCCAGGCGCCCGGAAGAAGCGCATGGGACGGCTCCAGAATTATTGATAGAAAGACCAGCAGAAACTCGATCTGAATAACGGACAATTCCGGCAAAGATGGAAATCCCTTTTTTTTCTCAGAAAATATCGACTCACGATTAATGATTCCATGTCAATCATAAAAGACAATTTCCCTCTCTTTTCAAATCGTTGTCGCGAACAAGATCGATCAAGTAACGATGACAGCCCAGCTATACCAGGGAACGTGCTCAACGCATGGCTCGTGCCACTCACGTGCAACTTCTATTATCTGCTTCTTTTCTATACGATCTACGATACATTTTCTTACTTACAGCGCGCAAGCATATTATTTATGTTCGGGCTAAAGCATCTAGCAGAAGGGTCCAGGCGTGTCAAATATGTCGAATTGGAGAAAAGAACTCAAGCAAGAACGCCTTCTAGAGACATGTTTCCAAGTTTTGGAATATCACATTCTGCCAGCATTTACGTCTGCGCATATGGATCGATGACAGATTATTTATGAATTCGTTTGAACAAAACAACAAAGAACTGTCGTTTCATGCCCTGTACAATTGCTTGGTCGGCAACCTTATGAACAATGAGACATGATATCACAAGTCCTTGTGTCGCTGATTCGCAAGTTATACTTTTTTTGATCTACCTCCCTGCCAACAATTTTGTTATGCCTTTTACTGATGTCTTTTCAAATGCGCCAACCTGCCGCGCGCTTCTCTATGTCACATACTTGATTACTTGTATGATACTAATTATTGCATGGTGTTATATAAGAGCACAGCATTCAGCCCAGTCCTTGATGCTACACAGCTGGTGTGCAAGGGAGAGAAAAAGCACCTACCAATGCGACGAGGTCAGATTTTTTTAAGACAGTGCACAGTATGGATCCATGTACAGACCATTCCACTAGTCATCTATTGTTGTTGAGGCCACAGTTAATGCTAGTGAAATGCCACCCTCCATTCTCTCATGGATCTGCACATTTTCTGACTCGGTCGACTATGTTTCGTAAATGAGATGCAGAGCGCTCGGGGTTCGATGTGTCCGTCGTAGTGACTCCGGCTGCAGTAGCCAACGGCAGTACATCCGAGGATTTTACTCTCTCCTGTTGTTCCAGTTGCAGCCTGATTGCACTCACAGCAGAAGCCAATCCAGAGCTAGATGTTTTCTTCACACCGAACATTGGCCCCAACTTTGTGGCGTTCTCACCCACCAGCTTCATCACATCGTCTTTACCTTCTACGCGACGGGTCAAGTACACTTTGGGCTCTCTGCCCTTGCGAGGAAAGCTGGGTGCTCGAATCCGCTCGATTTCCTGTCGGTAGGCAGTCTCATAGATATCGAATTCCGCAGCACCAGGGGACTCGCTCACGATCGGACAGGCCATATCAGCGTTTAGGTCGAGGTCTATGGCGGTATCCACATCGGCCAGATCCTCAGCCATTTTCCCTGGTTCTTCAGGAATGAGATGATTCACTGCATAGTCACATCCTTCGCTCGAAGGGGAGCCCGTATAAGTTGACGGCCCAATGAAGAGGAAGGGGAATTCTTCTTCGAGAGGGTCGCGTGCATGTCCGCGCGTCCCCTCAACGCTGCGCTTGGTTGTTGCTGAGCTTGCTCGGGATAGTGGTATGAAAGGAGACGGAGACTGTGGCGTAGAGGTGGGTTGCGGGTCGTCAATGAATCCTCCTCGAACATTGATATTGCGTACGGAGCCCGAGTCCTTGCTCTCTGGCGCGTCTTCCGTACCAATTCTGCAACTGCTGACAGTGGTGGGATCCTCTGTGGGGAGTTGTTGACCGCCACCTGACGGTTGGTTGTGAGTTGATTCTTCGGTCTGACCGTGAGGCTCTTTCAAGGCGTAATGCTGCTCCCAAGCTGTCCTGTTGTATGTGTTTAAACTTTGAGCCTTGCTCTTCGCACCCAAGTGGCCAGTTGCAAAGCTCTCTCCTGGCTCCATTTCCAGTGGGGGCTCTACGAAATGGTTCTCGTACTCCTGACCGAGAATACTCTGCATTGGAGGATCGCTCTTTGCTGGATCAAGTAGTCTTTTGAAGCGCTTCACGGCTTTGATCTATGTTTCGTTAGAGGTTCTTCATACGCTGATGGAAGGCTTAGGAACAAAGGGGATTCAAAAATACTTACTACAGCCATGACATGCCCGATAGTCCTAGTGATAGCTGAATTCATCTCCTCCTCGGTCGGAAGGTCGATTATCTCCGCTGTGTTCTCGGTTTCTGACAGAAGAGGGTCCAAGCCGTCTTTTGTTACCCATGGATGCTCCTGCAGTTCACTACATGAGCAAAGTACGTTCCAGAGGATCTACACTCGCCCAAACTTACTCGCAGCTCATGCATCGGGATCCGTTTTGTCGGATCTTTTTCCAAGATCCGAGAGATCAGATCACGAAAGTTGTCGTCAGTCTCCTCCTCACACACAACTGCGTCGTTCTTGATGGCCTCATAAAGTTCGAAAATACTTTGCTTCTCAAACGGAAGCTTTCCATAGCGCAGACAATACAGCGTGACGCCCATCGACCATATATCTGCCGCTTTTCC
This sequence comes from Aspergillus fijiensis CBS 313.89, assembly GCF_003184825.1. Taxonomy (NCBI): domain Eukaryota; kingdom Fungi; phylum Ascomycota; class Eurotiomycetes; order Eurotiales; family Aspergillaceae; genus Aspergillus; species Aspergillus fijiensis. The sequence continues at coordinate 11,863 of NW_024469071.1, read as the reverse complement.
CGAAACGTCGCCGTGCTTCACGACACATAATTCCGGAGGAAGAAAGGCAGGAGAGCCCGCAGACTTTGCCGTGTACATGTTAGAATCCTTTTCGAAAATCTCAGACACGCCGAAGTCGACAACTTTCAGGACGTCGTCATTCGTTACCAGGCAGTTGTCCGGTTTGATATCTCGGTGTACGATGCCCTGAGCATGGAGGTATTCAATCCCGAGAATCAAGTCACGGAACCAGCAGCGACAGAGAGCATCCTCGTACGGATCGGCTCTTTCTTCAAGGCTAACCTTCATAACCACGCCTTTCTTGCACATCTCCATAACCATGTAGAGAGAGTCCTCTGTGGGATCGTCTAGGACCTCTATCAGTGAGACAAGATTGTTATGATTTAATTTCTTCATGATTGCGATTTCCTCCTTGATCAGGTAGAGGGCATCTTGCTTGTAGTCCTCGACGCCTGCCGAATAGCGATGCAGCGGGGAATTGTAGCCATCCAGAGGGCGCCTCGGACCGCGTGGTCTCCGCAACAGATGGGACTGGGCCCGTCTCCTGAGACGAGCCTTTGAGAATTCTTTGACGGCCTATTGATCGGCTGGGTCAGTCACGCGAGCACTTGCCTAATATTGCAGGTAAAATGCCGTTAGTTCATGGCGAGGATGAGCATAGACCCTACATATTCGTTTCCAAATTGGTCGACCGCGAGGTGCACCGCTCCAAAGGAGCCCCTGCCGATTTCTTGCTTGATCACATACTGGTTGATTCTGTGTTCAGCAGTTCCGTCATCCTGGCTCGTAGTGTACTCAGAGCGTGCGTCGAGCGTCTCCTATCCAGGATAGTCAGAACCATTGCACAATGGGACACTGAACGCCACGGGAAGACGGCAGATGTGACTGGAGAGACTCTCGGATGGGCGCTACCTTTACCGGCCGCCTGACTACTGGGTTACGGCGATGATGCCTCTGCGGGCTACCATATGATGGTGTTGACCTGAGCATCGTGTGCACGGTCAGATATCAACCTGACCAGTACCATTTCAAAAGAAGAATGGATAGCAAATAAATGCACATACGCAGAACGGAAGGGCCAGGGTTGTGGCAACGGAGGTTGGTCGCTTGGCGCACCATTCTGTTGGGCCAGTTCGAGGTTTTCGTGAGCCATGGGAAGCAGAAGATGGAGGAACGACAGCACAAAGGCTGTTTGAGTCTGACAAAGACCTCTCTGAAACTTTGCTGGGTTGCCGTGATGGGGAGGGAATCAAAAATTGACGGCTGCCTTGAGAGCGAATGTTTGTGGGGGAGGGGGGGTAAGAAAGGACCGGAGATGAATGGCGGGTTAGAGATAAGCACCACTGGTACAGTACAGGTGCCTAGTTGAAGGAGAGAAAGAGAGCAGCTTCAGAAGAAAAGACAGCCCAGTCAAGCGAGACAGTTAGCTTGATTGATAAGTTTCTAGGTATAGAGACGGGTGAAATATACACGAAGCAGAAGGAGGTGGTTTGTCGCAATTTACTGAGTGGAGGAAAGAGGAGGAATAATTGATCGACGGGAGAGGAGGGGGGGGATTACTGTACAGTTGGACTTACGGTATACACTCGCTCAACCTCACCCTCCACCCTATGGTATTTACTGTACATACTATGTACTCATGCATCTTAACCAGCCTAGACTACACGCGGTAGTTGATTTACAGCGGAGATCATCAGCTGTAGGCTATAGGGCTGATGGTTGGCAGTACGTGTGTATACAGTGTCAAAGTGTGTATAGTATGTACTGTATAACTATGTACCCCGTATTGTACTCCTGTTCATGAATTATAATCCTGGCTGGGCTTTTTTTTTTTGTTAATTGATTTATTTGACCTATTTGAACCCTCCAGAAATTAGATCAGAGTATACAATACAGGCGAACTTACATATTGACATAGTGACATATTTCAATCATGTTGATAGCATTCATAACATGTAGGTGAGTAGATCAATGATAAAAATAGTACCGTACTGGGTGTTTGATCTCTGTTCTCCTTTTCGTTTTAGTATGGAGTAATTTACTCCGTAATTCCTTATCGACAACTAAACACACTGGGGTGGCTCACCGCCCACAAGCTTCCCTCGTCCACTTGTCCGCTATCTAACCCTCCTCCCTCCAACCTCCGCATCTCATCACGACTCACGACTCACGACTCACAATCTTCCTCTTACTCTTGGCTCAGATTCTCTGCACACACATACTCTCTCCCGCTTTTTCCTTCCTCGGTTCTTCTTGTCAAATTATCATTGACTTGTCCGTTCTACCGCAATGGTGGTTTATTCTTTCTATATCTTTGACCGGCACGGTACAGTACCTTTTCTCCGCTTCCCTTGTATTGACGTCCCCAGATTTCCACATGCTAACCCCATCCCGCCCTGCTGTTAGCGGAATGCATATACAAACGACGCTGGCTGCCTCGTCCAGTCTCTACTTCAGGCAGCAAATCTTCGCGACCTACCTCGGAAGCTTCTGCGCCAGCCACCAGCGCTCCTGTGCTTCTTGGCCAATCCGCGCGGACAACGGATGACGATGCGAAATTGATCTTTGGTACTGTGTTTTCGCTCCGCAATCTGGTGCGCAAATTGGGAGGGGAGGACGACAAGTAAGGCTGTGGCTGGCTCATGAATCAGGGGTTCAATCTCAACTGACCAGGCTCTTTCAACTCCAGCTTCGTCACGTACAAGACGAGCCAATATAAATTGCACTACTACGAGACGCCAACCAACATCAAATTCGTCATGCTCACGGATATCAAGAGTCCAAGTATGCGCGTTGCATTGCAGCAAATCTACATCAATCTCTACGTCGAATACGGTAAATCAAAACACACTCCTTTCACGATTTGTTAGAATGCGCCAAGCTAACCTCTAATCATGGTCCGGCAGTGGTCAAGAACCCGTTGTCTCCTGTCGAGCATCCAGGGGGTGTGGGCGTCAATAATGAGCTATTTGAAGAGTCTCTAGAACAATTTGTGGTACGTGCGAGGCCATGCCCTTACCAAGGTTTCTTCTGATCACTGTGTAGACACGAGTCTTGTCGTGAATCGGTCATCCATGCCCTTCAAGTTCGGAATCATACGTCATTCGGAAATGAAACTCAGACTGGCTTCACACAATCAACCTGCCAACAGCTGCATCGGCAGATAAATTCTGCGCGGCAGCAGATTCCCACCATTCCAAAATATCACGCTCCACAATAGCTCGATAGCCGCAACACACGCTACGCGAAGTGTTGGAAACAGAGGCTAGACTTAAATGCTTATCATGTGCAGCATGGCACGATTCATACATACATCGTCTGCGATACGTCAAGCCTCGTTGAGATCCTTCTTACTTGAGATCAGGGCACTTTCACCTTTCATGGCTACGGCCAGAACTAACTCAATCAGTATCAAGTGGCCCGGAATGATACCAATATTCCTGCACTTCATGGAAACGATATCCTGCCGCAGAATTGGCTAGGCAGATCTTCCACATTCAATTCGTGTACAGTACATAATTACATATCAACATAAGAGCAATTCATCACTGAACAATAATAACAAACTCATATACGAGTCATTCCACGTTGCGCATCAAATCCACCATCGTGACGGATGTCTTCAAGCCACGCCACCAGTGCTGGACACACCGGAGTTGCCGTAGAGCACTTCTTCAGGCAAGTCGTCCTCATCCGGACCTTCGTTGTAGGCGTTTCTTGTCGATGGCTTCGCATGACGCAGGCGGCTTCCCTGCAGGATGTTGGACTGATCAATGGCCTCGTTCTCATCTTGGGCTGTAGACGATTATTAGCCATCTGCTCATCGTTCGTCCAAGGTGGTGCGGAACCTACCAAGCTGTTGGTCCGAGTTGGAATAGGGAGGCTGCATGGGGTCATCATAGCGATCTTCGTCTTTCTGAACAGGAATCTGTCCCCTCAGCCCCGACTGGGTCTCATGGGCGTAAGAGTTGTCGTAGACAGTTCCCGAAACAGGAGAGGTGTCATTGTCAGCCTCGTAGCGGTCTTCAGCTTCTCTCTCGTAGCGGTTCGACATGTTGATGAAGGGAATTAATGAGGTGTGGGAAACGTCTTTGTGAAAGAGACAACCTGGGGGCAGTAGTTGAATCGGTGTAAAGAATTGGTGATTTTGGATAGTCTACAGTAGAGCAAGGCAACCCTGGGCGGCCTTATAACTTCGTCCATGGACCTCTATCTACTGGCCCTGATGCAATGTTGATGTCAAGCTATGTCTGATGAAATTGATCGTTTCGATCAAAGAGATTCACATTGAGATAAAGTTCAGATAAGGTTTCGAAGATGTCATTAGGGGGTTGGGACTGGTGTCCAGTAGTCAAATCTGTGGCATTGATGCCTTCTAGAATGTTTGGTTTTCTATCGAGTACGTCAGGAATATCGAATAGTTAGGACGCGCATAGAGCCGAGAAGAAAGTCCGCCTTGGTTCATTGTTTCGAGCCGGAGTTATCGTCTTCTGTGGTTTCTGCTGCTGCTGTTACTGCTGCTGTTTCGACATGACGTCTGTCCTTTCCTATCACTTCGTAGTAAAGTCATTGATGCAGCAAGGCATAAGGGCCATGGGACATGAGAACGATCATTTCCCGAAATGACATGCAAGATCGAGAGCAACGGATCCCTAAACCAAAGTTAAGAGTAATTGAATCGTGGTTCGCTTTGATAGCGACGTAGGAAAATGACATCGGACTGACTCAAGCTGAGGTAATTCGCCACGGCCTGGGCTGGTCGGCATACTACAGAAGATCCCAGCGATCATCATGGCCCTCGGCGTCACCATTATTATTCTCTATGATGTAGCGAGGTACGAGTCAATGAAATGTGTGATAGAGAGTAAAGGTATGTAGAAAGTAAGTAGTACCTGAGACTTGTATAGATGATTGTTCCATTCCAGACTTTAATTGGCGGTCGATCATTCTTGCAAATCCCAGCAGGCGTCATGGTTGAACCTAGGGAATCTTACCTAAGCTGCTGCTGCTGTCGCAGGTCCCTAGAATTGCAACCACTTCTGATTGCACTCGTAGCGCTATTCTCAAGCACGATGTCTGGCTCAGCTGATAATCCTTTATTCTTTCTCACGCGACGACAAAATATCCGAGAGAGAGCTCGTCGAAGAACGATACTGCGCAGCACCTGAACATCGCCAAGGGGTTGGGCGTCGGTTGCAACAGACGATCGGTCGGTCGAACAGTGCAGGGCCGTTGCGGTCGTGAACGCGACGCTTTCAAAATATCCAGACCGGTCAACTAGCTAGGGAACAGCATGACCATCGATTGACAATCTGGCGGTCAAACAAACCTTTTGGACATCTGGCTTGGGTTCAATAACAGTACAACACAGGAAGAAGAACAGAGAGGGAGGAAGAGGTATGGGCTGAAGTGCTCCGAGCGCTCTGCCTCCCGCTCCGGCATCGATTTGTTGTCCGCACCATGTCCCAAAGGCAAACTTCGCGCATAGAATCGCCTGTTTGCGGAACCAAAGACTGATTTGTACTCTTTGGCCTTCCAAAACAGCACTGGCGGATCATCCGCCTGATCAAACCAGATCCGACCAGGTCAGACCGAGTTTCCTTCCTTCGACAATCATCTGATCTGATATCGGCCCATGCTCCGGTCTCTCGCCGCCTATGCCATCACCGTCATCATCATCATCATCATCACCACCCCCAGTACCCGCTCATGCCACTTAGCAGTACAGAGTAGTCGATTGTTTCTAACGATATGATCATCGTTGGCTGCGTCAACTCTATCCAGTCCGGGCTGCCGCAGCCCTTCGTGCAGTCGCACTTGAAGGGGCTTGAGAAGCAGCTTAATCTCTATCGGGAAAGCCAAAATAGATGCGCAAGTGCGAGGAAGCTTTGAGCCCGGCATTAATCCGTTCTGTTATTTGTCCTGGGCCCCGACGGCTCGGCTACGTGGAGTCAACATCCCCTTTCCCCACTGGCCAGGGAGGCCTTGACCGGAGATGCTTGCTTTAACGATTCCGTCAGAATTTGTGCCACCGTGGTCAAAATTCTGGGGTCGAAGAGGGGGGTTGCTTGCTTAGTTCGATCCGCGCGAAGTGGTGTAGACTACTTACTGTACCAGCTCAATGTCATACCACATGGTTTGATGATGACGGACCAACCAGCTGCGACGCTCCTCGTATCGTAGTCTCCATGCTGGCTGCTGTCCCAGGTCCCAAATGGAGGAGACCGACTGGTTGAATTAAAAGGCGCACCCATTGACCCTTCAGACCCCTATGCACCCAGCCCATACTGTACTGTACCTGTCGGAATTTCCTAGTCAGTAGGCAGCTCGTCAGCTTTTCTCGGTTCACTGAGGCCCGATTCGATCATTCCACCGCTATCAACATCCTGGTGGATAATGTTGGACTGACTGACTGACTAGCGGTCAAGAAGCTATAAGTAAGTTTGCTACTCTTAGTATTACGTACCCAGTAGGTATTTGACAGTCTTCGAGATCTAATATGGGTTATTTTCAGAACTGAAGTACAACTAACTACGTACACAGTGTATTCCGCAAAAAGCTTCCGTTCAAGATGACAATAGTCAAGCCGTTCTCTTCTTCCTGTATCCAAACAGAGTCATGTTTGACTGGTAGTCAATAGCACTAACTTAGCATGTAGTTGTCAACTCAACGTACTAGTTATGGCTAAATTGTTTGATAACTTGTTTCAAGTGATTCAATGGGTTTATCAAGCCGTTTCTTCCCTTGACCGTATCGGAGTACGGCTCGTTCTCCTCCCGAACTGAATCAATACGGCCGGCTGTGCTCTCTACAATACTATGGGTAACCCGTCATCGGCCAGGCTGTTAGGACATAGAGCCGAAGACCATTTGGGATACAAAATACACCGCGATATGTGATAATGAGCCCCATTGTTTCGTTGCTTCACCCTCCTTCTCCTTTGACCAACCGGTAGGCGATCAGACCGAACGGCAGTTGACCACTCCTGCAGCAGCTGGGCATGAGCTAAGTAAGGTGCGGGAGAAAATCACCTCGCATCCGTCATCCCGGGCCGGATTCCCCAGATGCACAGCTAGGAGCGAGCGGAAGGGGAGGAAAGGGGAAGGCAGGGGAAAGAGAGAGATGAAAAAGAGAAAAAAGCAAAAAACAGAAAAAGAAAAAGAAAAAGCAAACACGCATTGCATCTGCAGTTGAAACTCCGATCCGATCTTATAGGGCAAATACACTACACCTTACACGAGCCACTCCCTAATCCGCGTGGCTATAAAGGAAAGGGAAAAAAAAACGTCTCTAAAAAGTGAAGTCATCCCGGTTGCTAATACAAGACTTTGATTACTGTATAAAATTAATCGGATGATTGGAAAGGAAACACAGAGAGATTCGTAAACTACGGATACTAAAGTAGCGCAGACTGCGTAAACAATTCGTTCCCCCGCGATACACAAAAACCAGGGTTAATTAGCTTGATCATGTTCCATCGCCCAGCACGGTTTAGATTCCGATGCTAGAAAGGACGACCTGAATTCCATCGGAGATGGTTCCCCACATTCAGCGGGGCTGTAGTCGTTCTTTCTACTGTGTTGCTGCGACGTGCCTACTTCTCCCTGTCTGTCTGTTCGTGTGTGTGCGCGCGCACCTATACATGATCCTACGTGAGTATAGAGCTAGCCTAAATAAGAGTGGATATACAAGCACTTTGTACCGGAAGAGAGGTATGACAAGAACGAATGGGCTCCTCGGTTGTCTCTTGTTGTTGGTCGCAGTGCCGACGTCGGACATTTCAACTTGAAATTTCCATTGGCTGCAAAAAATCCCTCGTGCAAACTGGATCTCAGCAGCAGTTAGCTTAGACTACTAAGTTGACTACGTACTTGTACAGTACGTAGTACTCCCCGTAATTCGAGTAGGCAAATCACTCAATTCACGATCATTATCAACTTGTGACGGACTAAGGTAGTTGACTGACTAACTAATTCCACAACTAGTTAACTATGTATCCATCAGCTTACTCAAGGTCACCTTCGATAACTACCTTCAGTTTTCGGCTCCCGTCTGGTCAAAGCGCTACATTCCGGCCAGTCAAAATGAGCTTGGCTGAGCGATCACTCATGCCTAGCCGGACTATCTTTGCAGTTAATGACAAGTCGCGTAGACTCGGTTGCAAGGTTGCCCCTCCCATTTGATCTTCATTATCTTCGCGGCCTTTGTATTTAAGGTTAGACTTTTAGTATTACTGAGCGAGGTGACCAGCTGAGGGGTAGGTGAATTGCAGTTTAGAGGTGGATGGATGGATCACGGATGGATGGGCTGGCAAGTCTATAGCTTACTGCGGAAAGATGAGTGATGGCAACATGGTTATCAACCGGATCTCCGCAAATAGGCGCATGGAAGAATAAATTGACTGCTGCATGGTTGGCATTGTGATCCCTACCTTAATAACAATAGCCAATTGCATACTACCTATCATGCCTGGGGTTACCTCTCCTTACCTGGCACCGAGGCTATTCCTTCCCCACTGCTTGTGTCCTCTGGCAGTATGTAGGCGGGTTATCGCTGGCCAAGGAAGCCCACGTCATTGCGCCCAGCCCTAGGTAGGAAATGTTGTCGAGGTCCAAGTGTGTATAGTATGTGTGCGTTATATCTAGAGACTAGGGTGCTGCCACTCATAGGTATGTAGTGATTTCCAAGCCATGAAATTGCCAGTCTTCAAGATGCTCGGCGGTGCAATGACCGCCAGATGGCCCAAGGGTTCCCTTGACCCTGCGTCCTATCGTTGCTTGTCTCCAGAGGGGGTGCTACAACGAGATTGTGTCCGACGTTGTCAAGCATGCCTAGCGGTCGAGTTTAGCTTGCTCACGACCTCCTTCTATCCTGTTTTCCTGACATCTGCTGACCCTCGCGGAGCCAGCATTGGTGTATGACTGATAGTTGACTCCGGTCGAGCAGCAATGGATTCTCGCCAAATCAGAGACCAGATATGTACTCAATGTACTCATAGGAAGATGATCTGATCACTGTCTCGGAGATAGCACACGAAGGCCAATGACTCTCTCAAGCTAAACTCTAGCCTCCCACGCGAACCCCCTCCTTCTCTTCAACGCCTTTTTGTTTCTCGAACGAGCCATCAGTGCGTCCGGCTCTGGGTTCTGTATGAGGAAGCTCATTCAATACGCCGCAGCAGGGTGTCAAATCAATTGTTGACCATGCCAATGAGGGTTTACAACTGACGAGCTATGTTGCAGGGACAGAGGTAGATCAGAGCGCTGCGGTCGACTGTTCCATGTTCCCGAGCAACCAAGACGCACCCACATGGCAGGTAGTACACAGTACATAGGACTGTACTCATGTAGATCAGTATGTTTCAGCCTCTCGTCAATCGAAGAACTCAGTCGGGTGCACTGCAGGGCAGTCTGGCAAATGGGGCCGAGTCTGATCCGATGGAGGGGTTAGCCACTGACTCAGCATCTAGGATGCATCTGCACTTATAACATCGATAGCGGGGCTTTGGGGCACAGGTAGCGGAAAAAGGCAGAGGCGGACAGCTTATGATGGACCGAAAATGGATCCCAGAAAAGAGATTTCAGGCAAAGAGGGGTTTCCTACCCCCATTCTGACTTTCACATACTTACCCCTCAGTTTGCGGGTAGCCTGATTTCACAATTGAACTATGGGCAAATCAGAGTGGGGAGTAGCAAGACGTAGCAAGACGCCACCGGCCAGCTTGCTGCACTCCGAAAGAAGCGCCACACCAAAGCTATATGACATACATATACCATGAAGACTACGATTTATTCCTATGTGGTATTAGAATATCTCAGTCTGAGTCTCGATCTGACCACCCACTCAAGCTGGAGCCACCGAGTTGACTTGATGATAGTCGATGATGATAGCGATGGTGATGGTGATGATGGGGGTTGGATTGAGGCTGTGCAGAATGCAGGGCGTCTTCAGCAGTTCTGATCCGAAACCTACTCGTTAGTTTAAATTGTCTGAACTAAGTTAGTAACTTACTTACCGATTACTGTACTTAGCTAGTTATCTTGAAATACTCATAAGTTAGTTAACAGACTTACTCATATGTAATCACCCAGAGCTGCTGAGCTGAGGGTTGACTAATCCATTTCCCGCGGGCGAGGGAGCTAACGTCATCTACAAATTGTGCGAGGTCAAGCGAGTCCGGTCCTTCTTACATACTCGGTATTTCCGATCACGGACAGCGAACGTCATTCGACTGGAGCAAAGGGAACAGCGGAGAATAATCAGAAAAAGACCATCACAGACTCCTCGAGGGGGAACTACGCTTTATGACGATGGGTCAATGAGTCAATGGGTCAAGAAGTGGCAGCAGGGGAAGGGGAACCAGAAATGATGAATGTGAACGGCTTAATTCCAGGGATCTTCATGAGAATTCTCACAGGACGCCTGTCTTCACTTAGCCCCCCCTAAACCAAGTTAAGAAGGTTAAGGGGAGGCCAACGCCCGCGCCACTTTGTTCTTGCTTATTGTTACATTCTTAGTACTCCGTACCGTTGGCAGCATGCCCTGGTTGGTTTCGTATTTGTTCAATTGCGCTGTGCTTACTCGTACCTTATAGAGTACACTAGGTACTGTACCATACATACCAGTTGATACAGCACTCAGTCTGTACTGTACTGTATCCGACCTGTTTGCTTCTTGATGTACACATATGCACAATTACTTCTGAACCCAGGATCCAGGATGGGATGGGCACTTTTCTTCGTTCCTGCCTGCTTGCTGCAAGAGCGCCAGGTCAGCAGAAGGGCGAGGAACTGAGACCGGACATATAAGCGATCCAGTTCCTTCATGCATTCATGGTGCGAATTTGCAGACCGACCATCCATTGCTGACCCTCCTAGCAAGATTAGTAACAGAAGACATTGCGAATCAATACAGAGAGAACATTGAGAAAAAAGAAGACGGGTTGCATTCTGACTGAAACGGTGTGGCTGCGATTGACGGTGATAACCATACGGTGACATTACCAGTTGGACCAGCTCAGAGGGCAAGAGATTCACTCACCCGAGGCCCCGGAAGCCCTGCGAACGGAGGGGCCGAGTCAGCTTAGGACTTTAAGCTATCTACTCCGTACCAAGTGGGTGTAGGCGTAGTAGCTACTGTAACTACATGTATGCGAAAACGAACTAGGTGGGTACTGTAAGTTACTAACTTACTTAGTACGGAGTACTCATAGGGGGAACCCAAGATGGAAAGGTCGAATGGGAGAATTCGGGGCACTCTTCTGTTCCTCTCTATCTCTCGCTCTCGCTCTCGCTCTCGTCGCTTCTCTCTTTCTTCTCATCTATCTCTCGCTGTTATTTATGATTGGGATAATAACTGAACAGTCTCAGCACCTTGGTAAGATTAACCTTACAAAGAGCAGTCCCTCCTTCGATATGAAGTATGCAAGTGTGCGAGGAAACTAAGATCGACTCAAATAGACAATCGACTTGATGATATCTAGTGAAGTAGTTACAGAGTATTGATCATTCAGTTGACAGTAATTATTATGGGGGACAGCAATTTAGAAGGGGAATGAAGATTAATAATAATAATAATAATAATAACAACAACAACAACAATAATAATGAAAGAGAAAGAGAATACTGTAGAAAGAAGAGAAAGAACAGAAAGGTAAACCCACACAATCACTTTCCACAGTCCACTGCAGTGCCCACTGCCCACTGCCCACTGCAAAGTATTACTGATTGGCCTGGTTACTTATTATTACCTACTTACTTACCATTCCCTCCTCCCTTATGATAATCGGATACTCACTATTTCAACCGCGCTCCCCCGTAGCTACACTTCCTACTCTCCCTCTCCCTCTCCCTCTCCCTCTCCC
>NW_024469070.1:0-100742 GCF_003184825.1 Aspergillus fijiensis CBS 313.89 | reverse complement strand
AGGGGGAGGGGGAGGGGGAGGGGGAGGGGACCACCACACAAGGATCATTCTTTTCTTTCACCAATTCACAACCGCTCCGGACTATTGATTGATCACGAAAGGGAAGGGGAGGGGAGGGGCGGGCCAGCGGAGGCTAAGCGGTCGCTGAAGGAGGGATGTACAGTGCTACGACCAGTTGGTGCTGGTTCAGCTCGCTACTTCCTTCTTCCTCCCATCAGGTGCGTCCGCGAATGATGATGGTCCCCGGGCTTTCAATCTGCCCTAGGGACTGCGTACCAATCAGAATGGGCGATTGGGGAGTATGCAAAGGAGGTATTTGAGATAAACCCTGGTTAGTTGCTGCCACTGGAGAGGCTTAGCGTGCAGCTTTTCCTCTCTCTCTGTCTGTCTGTTTCTTGCGGCATACCTGAAAATCAAGCAGCACTCACTTCTATGCTATTCCAGCTCCAAGGGCTAGAGGGCTAGAGTCACCTTGGGATATATTGAGTCAGGTACTATTTATATAGTAGCCCTTCAGCCTGCGGCAGAAGCCGGTTTAATTCGTGCAATACGCTCATCAATGCTACATGTTTTTTTCCCCACATATTTTGGGGGGAAATCGACTCCGACCAGGCGGTGGATGACGAGATACGCAATCAGATCGACACGATGATGATAGCGGCAACTGTAAGTATACCGGTAGCTGTTGCGGTTTGGAGGCGACAGGTGAAGGGAGGAAGCAGAGAAAACAAGAAAAACGGAAACAGGAAAAACAATAAGATCAGCAAAAACAATAATCACATAAGCCCTGTCTCGTCATTGCTCTCATGCAATGCGGTGCAACGCTGAAGGGGAAGTTGAACAAGGATGGGCTGTAGGTAGGTTTGGATCGGGATAGAGAGCTGCACCACAAAGGCAGGAGAGGAGGGGGGGACGAGAGAAGAAGAAGGGGGGTGGAGCGAACGGCGCTCTCGCATCCCGCCGCTGTTTCCTGACTGTCGGGCCTTGAAGGCTGCGAACCTCAGGGGGTCCGAGCACCGGCTGTCAGTCAACTCTCGAAACTCTATTCATTGCAATTCCTCATGGATCATGTGTATCTCATTGCCAAAAAGGGGAAGAAAGAAAAAGGAACTTAAAAGCATAATCTGGAATGCATCACAACCAACTGCTTTTTCGTCTTCAAATCAGCAATTACTCGAGTAGCATTCTGCTGGCAAGGTACGGAGTACTTTTTCAAGGAAAGCGGAGTAGATCCTCGGCTATCACCCTTGGTTTGCGTGAATTAATGGGCACGCTCGGATTCTCCGGGCATAGTGTCACAAATCCTCGTTCCAGCACTCAAAAAGGTGATGCATATCTACACAAGCTGCACGTATTTGTTGTGGAGATCAATTTGGTGATATATGTACCGTAAGTTACTCGGTCTAGATACTAGTAGTTAGTAAGGTATCATCATCATCATCATCAAGAGGTATTTCCGTGACCATTCATTCCTAGACCAGCATCCAGATCCTTGGTCGGGAAAACGGCTTAAACCCTCCCACTGGGAATAACAGTGACAGGGTACTGATGATGGTACTACTGTATTCCGCAGGTAGTGATGATCGAGATAACCCAGATCTGGCCAAGTAAGGAATTGCTTTTTTTTTTTTTTTGCATCATGCCAATTGATGTCCGATGGCGGAGGGTTGGTGGTGATACAGTACCTCAGCCAGTTGACTCCGGTACCTTGAGTGACCGACCATGACGTCGCGGGGGTGGGCTTTGCGACCGGGCTGCAGTCGGGGAAGCATGCAGGTATTGATTGGCTGCCCTCTCTGTTCGGGGTTTATGTTTTCCTCCTCGGGGACCATGTGGAATCCCCGATCCCTTCCAGATGCCCGGCTAGACTGTCCCCCGAATTATCTGTTTAGGGTTTAGGGTAGTTATCAGGTCAACAATGCCCCCACCACCACTGCTGCATCTACTGCATCTTCTGCATCTACTGCCCCTACTGCAACCCCCTCTCTCCGAACGGACCAGGATCCACCGGGTAACTAACCACTAAACAACACTAACTAACGCTTACACTAACACTAGGTAATGTGTGTACTGAACACCACACCTAGTAACTACCTACCTACGTACCTGTAAAGTATACACCTATATCCTCACGTACTTTGTACTCACTTACTCACTCACTACTCACTGACCAACTAACTAATTTACTTACGAATACTTCCAATCGCATACATCATTGGAAATCCTCCTAACGTGGAATCGGATCATGCAGGGACAAGGACGGCACTGCAGTTCGTTGTCTTGCTCTCACCCATTCCCCTTACTCGTTTTCGAGCAGGCATGCCTGTCAACATGTGTAGATTGTATAACTCGACGTAACCATGATGATAAACGAGCCCATATGGAGAATGGATGAGAAGGGAAGGTGGCACTGAAATGACCCATCCTTCCTACTGACTGCGCAAGTACGCACGCAAGGATAAGTCGTACGTGGAAGATACGTAATGCTGTCTGTCATTCTCTCTATCCTCTTCTAACTGTGCTCTGTATGTGTATGCGCCTATAACGGAGGATTGGGTTATTCCTCAACTTCTCCCCTCTCCAAAGAGCACATGCCCTGCCTAGTTTGGATAGGCTTTTTTTCGTACAACCAACCTCGATTCACCAGCTAGGAACTCTGAATAGTCGACCCGCGATAGCCTGCTTCCATCACCAAACGCTATGGTGCGGCTTACCGTCGAGATAGAGCTGCTTTATCTCGTGCTGCATGTGTATACATGTATCTGTGGACCAATGCAGATTGATGTGATGTGACGGGACTATTGCCTCGGTTGGACCTTTGGCTCCTACACTTCTTCGCACTTCCAATGGTGTCGCAACTCTGACAAATTCTCAGGATACTTACTATGTTAGTCAATCCTCGATTCCCAACTCTCCGAGGATCCCCCTTCCCCTCACCTCCCCAGTTTCGTTCCCTGTGGACACCCAGGCAAACACTAGGGGATAGGGATGGGATCCTGTAGAAGACCGACTGCCCCGTTGAGGGCCTGAGACTGTACGCCGTTGTCCCGAACCACCAGACCTCGTTCCCAACGGATCTCCCGCTGTCAAGGAAGTTAAAGCTTCCCCTCTGCTCGAGTCACTCCCACTGCCAGGGCAAAGCGCAAGAAAAGCCTAACTTACCGGAACAGGGCACCTGCAGGCTGGGCTCGGGATTCTGGGCCCAGGAGTGACCCTGGCGACGGGGATCGCTCCTCCCTCACTGTCTTCGGGGTTCAGTTTGAATCTCGTTATGCTTCTCTTGTTCTCCTTGTTCAGTTAACATCGATAGTCAATCGGGCTAGAGGGTGAGGGAGTGTTATTTTTTTTTTCTTCTGGTAATTTTCGTTTGCTTTTTCGGGGGTTCTTTTTTTTCCCTTCCCCCCTCCCCTCTGTTACCCTTTACTTTTTTGCTTTTCTTCTAAACTCTACGTACTGTCCCTAACTACTGGGGCCGAATCAGCCTTTTGGGTCCAGGCAGACGGGAAACGATCGAACCTAACTTAATAATCATAGTCAATCAAACAATTAACTTAACCTACCCGGGTTTAAACACCAAAAGAAAAAAAATAGGAAAGAAAAAAAAAGAAGAAAAAACTCAATCGCCGTGAATCTCGACCCGATACTAAGGTAAAGAGCATGGGCGCCCCGTCCGTTTTAGGCTCTTACCACCAATGAGCTACGGGGATTTCCCTTCTGCTTCCCAGTTCCCCTCCCCATTCCCCGATGGACGAAAGAGGCTGCAGATCTTTGGAATCCTCCCATGGCCAATAGTTTCGATCCATCTTCTACTACACCTACACCTACACCTCCACCCTTCAGTGTGTACGTATGTACTGCACCGTCTAGCAACGACCGAAGCCAACAGCACTAATTCTGTATTCAATCATCAACAAACCTGTTATTCACTCACTTCATTGCCATCCACCAAGGATCCAACGATTATCAAGCGAACTGGAGTCGCTTCGCTTCTCATCGACAAAAGACCCTGTGACTAGTTAGTCTGGGATTAATTGCTCTGTCGCACCACTATCTAAAAAAAAAGATCCCAGAAACGAAGAGAAGAGAAGCCCTCCTGATGGGGTTTGGGGCCCCTCCTCCTCCTCCTCCGCCGCCCCCATTGCTAAATACTAATAATACTATCTCCCCAACACTAAAATAGAGAATGACTTCGTCCCGCGGGCTGGGCGAGAGAGAGAGGGCGAAGACAAGCTTGTCCGCGAGTCAATCCGCATGAGAAAACCCACCCAAGGAGCACCAACAAGAAATCTCGAAATAAATGAACAGAGGGTCCTTTCCCCACGAGTTGTCAAGCACAAGCCGTTCGCACGCACGCCCTATTCAGGCTCCAGTGTACCCGTGCATCTGACTACTTTCCCGCGCGCGCGCGCGGACATCTTCTCCTCTCGCTCCCTCTCGCTCCCCCCCACTTCATCCCTCTCCATCTATCGTGGATCACAGTACCGGAGTAGATAGCCTATAACTACCTACCGCTAGCTCTGGTGGTCAAAACTCCACAAGATCCAGAACCGCAATCTCCACACCATTCATTGACTGTCGAGTGGTCGACCCTCCCTCGATCTCTTTCCGCTTGTTCCACTGTCCCTTAGTCCCATCGAATCCTTTTCTTTGACTCTGTTCTAGGCGAGAAGTCCCGGAAAATACGTACCGTTTCCCTCCCCACCCCCCTCTCCCTCTCGTGAGACGGCATAGATGGCCAGACAAGCGGGTCATGAATAAAAGACCGCTTAGGATGAAGGAGGGGGGCCAAAGTGGAGAACTTGCTATACTGCCCGTGTATTGTCGACCGTCAAGCATGGGGGACGAGCTTGGACGCACGGAGTTGGCTTCCATCCAGGATATATTCTCCCCATCCATGATGATGGCAATCGCACTGGCCAGATTCGGGTGCTCGGTTGATAAACCCCCGGGTCTATATGTACTATGCTATGCAGAGTACTTTTGGCGGTGGAGTCCAAGGTCGAAGGAGGGGGAGACGAGGAAGGGGGAGACGAGAACGAGGTACTGTACGTGACTCGTGCCCAGAGAGAGAGAGAGAGAGAGAGAGTGTGTGTGTGTGTGTGTGGCTGCATGTGAATCAAGGCGAGAGCGTTCTACGAGGGTGTCTGACCAGTCCTGGTCTTGCGAGCCAACGAGACAGAGGCGGGAGGAGGGGAGTGACTCTCGTTTTGCCGACGATATTCAGCCGCTACTGACGATGATGATGATGATGATGGTGAGGTAGCTGCAGCTGCAGCTGCAGTAGTAGGATTGTATACATACATACAGTACAGTACTTCTCGCTTCACCAGTGTAGGCGAGCAGCTCACTTCGAGTCGTCGTCACTCCCCACTTTCTCTGGGTCTCTGCACTAGTTATGTGCTGCTACTGCGATCGAGGACGGTCGATCAGAAAGTACTGATGCTCCAAACCAAAGTCTCCGTCGCGAGACCGGACAATAAGCATACGGTGTACAGTAGCTCTGGGGACTGCGGTGACCCAAAAACCACCGCATGGTATCGTGCGCACACCACACAATCATTGTGGCTGGGCTGAAGATCCTGGCATGTTTTCTGTGTTTGCTATGCACTCATAGTAGATACCTCTTTGTCCAAGGTAGTACATACTAGATGAACAATATATTGGGTGGCAAAAGACCTCTTGTGTGGCTCAGCTCAGGCCCCCAGGCCTCAATTTTGTGGCTGCAAGTTGATCCTGCCTATCAATCACCTAGTTGCTCACCTCAGCTCCTCAATTCGCTATTCCCTCCTCACCGCAGCACTCAACTACTGTACTTCTATCCTAAACCTACTCGTCTTCAGGCATAGTAACCTTCCTGAGAAAAACTTCCCCCCCCCCGATCCATGATAAATTCGGCCCTTCCAAGTTCAGACCTCTTTACGCTACTGAGGTAGGAAGCAGATCACCTAACTTCCACCCCTTCCTGAAGAGAAAAATCAAGACGAAGGAGCACGCCCTATTTTAACCTTCGATAGTCTGATTAATTGACTACTGCACACCTCTTCCTCTTCAAACTCCAAAACTTATCTCCGAATATGACAAAGTGCAGTAACCCCCCCCCCCCCCCCCCTCTCCCGGGAAGTTGTATGTGTGAATTCCTCACCTCCGATTTCCTGCTTTTGGCATCCTATCTATGACAAATCTCCTCGATCCAACTAGTCCCCCACCCCCCTCCCTCCCTTCTGCATTCATCAGGACACTATGAGTACCGAAAGTTTCATGCTTGCTAAGGACGATCCCCTCTCCCGAGTGGTTGTTCTCTTGAATCAAGCAAGACGGAGAACATATCCGTCTGTATGCCGTCGCGGCGGCCCTTTCCCCCCCCAAAGTTATCATCCATGAATACTATCATTCCGGAAACAGAGTGGCTGTTTCTTTTTTTTTATGAAATGTTCTCGTTTTGGCGATGTGCACGAGGTTTACATTGTCCGGTTTGGGGTATATGCGTTTATACTTTGGCATTTGTACGTGCTACTGTATTTGCTATTGTCTCCCCTCTTGTGATTTGAAGATCAGAAAGGAGGGGGGGGGAGTGGGATATAGACATAGTGCAGTACTATTGTCTACCTGTATGTAGTTTGCATCGATCTTGCGTTGGGTTTGAGGGACTTGCTGTGTGCTGGCTGGCTGGCTTGAACGGGTTAGTAAATGGTGGGTAGAACCCCATGGGACTTTCAAGTCTCTTGCTGCTGCTTTTGCTGCTGCTGTATTTGTCCTGGAGAACCAGATGAGAGGGGGGGAGGGGTACAAGGTAAGTGGTTCAGTACCTATCAAGCAAGTCAGTCAGTAGTAAGTTAGCTTCAGCTGTAACTGGGGATATGCGTCCTCAATCGATGTTGGATTTTCTTGAACACAATTGAGTATCGAACAATGGTTGAACTTCTAGCAGGTTTTGAGCTCGGCCAACTGAGTAATCATTGAGCTGGCAAGGCAGGGTACGCTCGCTGGATTGTGGCCTGAGGTCTTAGTCCCAGGCGAACATTCCACTTCACAGTCCACTTCCTTCTCGACTGTTCATTGCCACTCCGTAGGTTCCTGTGCTCTGTGTGGCACCGCACACAGTATCCTCGAAGCCGGGTACAGCCAGTCACTATCATCTTACCGAGAAGCTCCTGTCATGTCTCCTTCCCTGAAGTCGATTGCATACTCTGAGTAAGTGACACCATGCTTGGGAGGATTTCATCATATCGCATATCTTCTATCAAATAGGTATCGAGAAAACAAACATATCCACCGGAATTATCCTCTATGCAGCTTCGTCATCGTTAAAATTCCGTGCCTGGAAGGGGTAACAGGCACAAAGAGATATCGAAAAGCTCAACGCTAACGCCAACTCCAGATCCAAGTAGATGGAGAGAAACCCAGATGGAAGTCCCGCGGGCATAACAACAGAGATGCAGACACTGGTGTGTAACTCCAGAGCGGTAGAAACCGAGGCGCATCCAAAGAACAACGACCTGACCATGACTTCATCACAGAAAACAAGACTAGAGGCAAATATCGTGAACCTACATCTCGAACCGTCTCTGCAAAACACATCAACCCCAGTACAATTATCATTAGATCAGGCCAATGACGGAATTATATCTCCAGTCCAAGACGACAGATTAACGCAAAATGAAAGTCCCTGAAATGGACCATGTAGCCAATAGAAGACAAGAACAAAAACGAAATCGCTCGAAGGGGTATATTCAGGAAGAAAGAGAGGGGTTGCACGGCTTGGTATATTGCACACACAGACGGTTAGATCATAACCATATATCGCCCTCCTCGCCGGTCACCCATCGCTGCCAGACGCGGTCATACGCGTCTTCGAGGTCCCGCACCCATCGCGCCGTATCGAACAGTCGGCCTTTCCAGCGTTCCTGGAATAGCATCTTCCGTATCTCGGAGAGTCGACCTGTCGGCGGTGTCTTGGCAGAAGCAGCACGGCGGGCGTTCAAGCCGAGGCATAGGCGGATGGCCTTGTTCTCATAGTCCTCGTCCGAGGTAGCGATTAGCTCCTCCCGAGCGGCGCGGCCGGCGTCGGTGTCTGGAAGAGCGCTGCTGAGGATACTGCTGGCCATGCGGGAGCACATCTTGTATTTATAACGAGGGAGAGTTAAGAGCGGGGTACCGCTCCAAAGGACGTCCGTTGCCGTGGTGTGGGCGTTACATTCCGGGGTATCCAAAAACAGGTCCAAGACTCTAGCACGGGCGATATGCATGTTCTTTGGGGCGACATCGGTGAAGATAATTCGGGAGGCGGTCTCCTCGCCCGCCCATGCGATCGCCGTTTCCTTGAGATTGCGTTCGCCAAGGTCGGGAAAACGAAGGAGCCAGAGAACAGCGTCGGGAACGTGAGCGAGGATGCGCAGCCAGGTGCGGAAGGTTGTGGGTTCAATCTGAACCTCGTTAGCGGGCGTGAAGTCAAAGGCTCTGAAAAGAAAACCTACCTTATAAAGCTGGTTGAAGTTGCCAAGGATGATAGTGTCATCGCTGAGATTGGGGAACAACTCCTTGCGCATCCGCCATCTTCGACTTTGCTCCTGTTCCCATGCGATTTGGGGGACTTGAGCATCGGGCGCACTTTGCCGGTGATCACAGCAGAAAAAGGTGTCCCGTGTATAGACCAGCTTTTCCCCGTAAACCCAGTCTTCGAGGTCCTCGCCATGGTCTTCCTCCAGTAGTCGGTCCTCGATGCGCACATTGCGGCGACCCGGCGCTAATGTCTCAGGTGGTATCGAGATTTCGTCCGCCAAGATATAATCGCACCACTCAGCTCCCAGCGTACCTGCGAATCCCATGAATGACATATGAATGGGGGCCGGTCTGGCAGCAAACACTTCGTTCCGGGCGCCGCGAGTGTAGCCGTTCAGGTTGATCAGAATATGGATACCATCTTCAACGATCTGCTTCACGAGCACGTCGACAGGCCACCCACTCGCATCGTAGAACACTGGAGCCTCTTTCTCAATCTGCTGCCGATGGACCGACCGGTCACTAGCCGTGGTGGCGTAGCAGTAGGCCTTGACACGTGATGGATTATGTAGACCAAAGACAGACTGCATCAAATGCGCAAGAGGGTGATTGTTAAAATCAGATGACACATATCCGACTTTCAAATAGGGGTTCGGGGGCGGAGGAGGTGGGTAGACGGTGGCTGGAAGCCAAGGCGAGCGCAACGTCGAACAAGATATGCGGAGACCGTTCCGCTGCGAAATCTGCCGAATCTGCTTTGCTGAGAGCGGGCAGGTAAAGGTGTGGAAAGGCAGCACGGTGGGCGCATTTGGCGCCGTCAGCCCGGAAGGCAACTGCGGCCGCCGATATTTGGATAAGGGGTACTCTTTGCCATACACGTAGCGATCCTGGTACCATTGCCAAGTGATAGACCTAATGGCGCGCTCCACGAGTCGTACCACCCGTGCTCCCTCCCATCGTTGACCAGCCCAGGACTGAAGAATATCCGCCAGTGAGCTAGACGCTGCCTGATTGCGGATCTTCATTGCGGGTACCAGCTGGGCGCATAGTTGTTGGGCTGCATTCGGGGTCAGCAAGCCCTGGCCCCATGACTCTCCTTCTCGAAGTTGTCGGTCGACGATGTCGACCACCCGTTTGATCCAGCCTGCGCCGGTCTCAGTGCTATATGCGTCTCGAAGCATCCCTTGTTCATCGACATGCCACCGGTCTCTAAAACCGATGCCGTTGCCAACACCACCACGACCAACCCAGTTGCAGACAGAGTTGAGGGCGTTGGCGAGGCCACACACAGCTTCCGCAAATTCCGGATTCACCTTGACAGCCCGCTTGTAGTAGACGATAGCGTCATTGACGCGTCCAGCATCCTTGACTGCATTGGCCAGATTAGCCAGAGCAATATCAAAATTACCGTCGCACTGAACCGCCTGTTCGTACATCCGAATCGCCGCTTGTAGCTGACCTATATCCTTCAGTAGACTTCCGAGGTTTGTGTAGAGGTGCGCATGCCGCGAATCCAGGTGCAGTCCATAATTGTAGTACGCCAAGGCCAACGATATTCCTGTCCCGGGAACAACGCCAGGAATCTCGGGATGTTGCATTTCCCCGTTGGACCGTGGAAGCCCCTTTTTCGGGACTTTGTTGTGAATCCCTGCCAGTAGAATCCCCACATTGTTCGCAGTCGACGGACTGGGTTGAAGAGACAGGGAAAGGTAGTAGAGCGCCAGAATGTCCCGAACGCCGGGGGCAGCTTTCGGGACCCCCGAGGTCGAGATGTTGGACATGCCGTCTTGGTAAATCTTGGCGAGGGAGAGTAATGAGTTGCTCGTCGTAGAGATAGCCGCCTTCCTCGCCAGACCTTCCGCCACGAATTTGATGCCCGGAGGAGTTCCACACGGAGCAAAAACCAACTTCGAGGTCTGAAGCGCTTGATCGGGATACAGAAGAATACTTTCCTGGGGCTCATGAGGTTCTCCGGCGGGTTGGCCACGATTGCCATTGTGCATAAAGGCCGAAAATATCTGCTTGATCAGATTCTGAATCCCATGGCGTCTTCTTCCGGCCGCAATTAAAATTGCATCCTCGAACGCTGCCGCAGCTCCCGCGTTGTCCCCCAATGCATAAAGCATGTTTCCTTTGGCGTGGACAAGAGCCAATATCCGTCCATTGTCGCAGCCGGGTATAGAGTATCCACTCGAGCCGAACCCGGCGGTTTTTGCGTCAGCTGGACCATGGATCGTGGATACAGATCGACTAAAATCATCGTCATAATCGAATGTGGCTTTCTCGTACGAGCCCAAATCTGACGCGCTGGAAGCTCTGCTTTCAGCATCGCTTTCCGTTTCGCTCGCATGCTCGTCCGCTTTGAAACATTCTCCACCAGGAGAAGAACGTAGAGAGTTCTGCACAAATTCGATAATGTTTACTGCCTCCTTGCCCCGTTGGCTGCTGCACAAAAGGCCAATCAAATGCTCCACGGCTTCAAAATAGCTTGGGCGTAGTTTCACAGCGCGAAGCCAATGTTGCAAAGCTTCATCCCGGCGATCAAGCGCTAAAAGCGTAGCGGCGAGGTTGGAGATCGCCTCCACGTGTCTGATCTATTGTTAGAGGTCTAATTATCAGCTGTCATGAAGGATACTCACGAAGAATCTCGGGCGATGATCCGCGAATACCACCGTGTAGCCTTATTATAGTCACCGAGACCATAAGCCAGGCAACCTCCGAGAAGCATGCCATCGATCCATTCCCAACCACTTTCCATACAGAGATGCGATAGCATCTCGAGAGACGATACAGCATTGGCAGTCGTAGAGCCCTCATTGAGGGACGGCGCACCAAAACGAGAGGCAGAAGAGGTAGCAGAAAATCGACTGGTGTGGCGGACTCGATCGAGCATCTGAACGTCAGGTCTCGACGCATGATAATCGAAATGGGCAGGTGGAAAGCTGTTATGGCGAGAAAGGTCACTACAAGCGGCGCTTGAGAAGTCAAGTCCGGGCTGCCGAGGAGGTTTAGGGTATATGCTCGGCTTCAGGAGCCGTTGACTCGGGCCCTCAGTGGCAGAATTGGAAATGCTGTTTCGCCGGGCCTGGTGTATAGATGCGAGAAGATCCACATAGACTCCATGGGCCCATGTCAACACCTTCTCTTTGAACTCTGCGTTCGCTGCACGTGAGCTACCCACAGGGTCCATGTTCTGAGGTCCCTGACTGCCTGCAATACTCGGCCATGACGATGTATCGTGAGTCAGTAGCGACGGAAAACCACAGCTCGAGGTTGGTTGGCGGGTATGGAACGGGAGCACCAATTGGTGCTGCGAGGTATCCAAAATCTTCTGTTCCGAGTGGCGTCGAGGAAAATTATTCTGCACGGGCAACTCAGCATTGAGCATCCCCGTCGGGGTAGGGTTCCAAGCTAGACTCGAGTCAGGATGGCTAGCTGCTGATAACCCTGGTCGGTTCAATGGCGGTTGAACAGCATCGAGGAATTGTAGACTAGAAGGATTGACGGCCTTCAGAAACGGACTTGGGGTATGAAAACGAGTATCACGAAACGCTGCTGGGCGATAGGGAATGTAAGCCCCGTCGGGCCAGTACGGTCCATACGGACCGGTTCCTGCTGAAGCGGTGGGACCAACGCACGGCTGCAAGGTTGCGGGGAGCACCGTGGGAATATAGGCACCATTGTGCCAGTAGAACCGCTGTTGTGAGGGTTGCATCGGCAAGGTCTGGTTCAGCACTGAATCAATTCCAGGCACGTAGTTCAACGAACGAACCCAGCTTGCCCCATGAATCCCTTGGCCCATCTCCCCGGGAGCTGCGTTTCCCCGCGTCGCTTCATTTTTGTATACGGGTGGAAAGTTGAGCTGCTTTCCGGATGAGGCGCGATCCAGCCTGGGCTGCTGCCATGTATCCAACGCAAATCCAGTCTGTTGAGGAATCATATGACTGGGCTCCAGAGGCGACACTAGAATATGCTTGCTTGCTGGGGGCTGAATGGTAGTATCTCCGGGGGTCCCATCGTATCCAGCCGCCAGCGTCCCATTCGGTGTCTTCCTCCGTAACGCATGCTCGCCCGCACTATTCGTATGGGTTAACGGGCGCGTAGCGTCTGTAACACTGAGACGTTGAATCGGATGTGGATATTGCAGCCGGGTTCGGGGTAATGATTGAGATGAATTCTTGCTAATGTCCTGGTGGGGAAGGGTAGCGGAGAAGGAGGCGTTAAGGTCGTAAGGTTCATTCAAGCTGTCGGATCCACGACGATAGTGCAGATGGTGATGCGGTTGGATGGGCGGAAATGGCGCTACTGAGGGTAACATCTTGACCGCGGATGGCGATGGCACCGCTCGTCGTCCCCCGTGGTCGATAAATGTTTCTGCTTGTTAGGCAAGATAAAGAGGGAAGGAAGAGGACAGAGAGACCGGATGCAAGAGATAGGTCGCAGAAAGAAAAGAGAAACAATAAATCGCTATGTGAAGCGGCGTGAGAGGGGAAGCCTGGGCGGAGAGCGGCTCCGATAGATGGAGAGCAGTCAGTATTGTCGACAATCAATCTCTCGCTGGAGATTTAACAAGCATCCGCCTTGAAGCGTTTCCTACACCTCATCCTGGACATGAGCCGGCTCACTTGACACTTCAGCGAAGCCCCCCACCGCTTGTCTCTGGGCTCGACATGAACGCTGTTGAACGGTATGCTGGTCTGGAGGTCGAACGTACGGCAGCCGGCACCAAGAAAGTAGAGAAGGGGAGATGACTGGATAGAAGCCGAATCTGGGACGAAGATACCATCCACGAAGGCGCAGGATTCCAGAAGATAGAAAAGACACGCAGGCGATCCGCTCGAAAGACGCTATTTGCTGCCGAACAGTCTTGGTGGATGAAGAAGCGATGCAAGGGAGGGAAGGGATTGAAAGTCACAACCCTAGTCAGCCTGGTCGAGCGCCCACACTGACGCAGGTGTCCGCACGGCGCGATCAACCAGCAGTCAATTCTGCACTTGGCAGAAATGTTGTACCCGGATAGAGTCAAGTGTGATGGCGTAGGGAAGGAAAGGAAGGGAAAGGTGCGACAAGGGTAAATGCGCGGAGAGGAGAGAGATGATGAACGAGCGAACCGGTCGGCAGTCGAGTGAGATGAATTGTGGTGGTTGTCGTTAGTTGGTAAGAAAGGTCGGGGTGTTGAAAAAAGGAATAATCAGGATGATAATAAGAACAATAATGATAATAGTGAGAATAATAATAATAATGAAAGAAATAATAAAAAAAGAAGATTAATCAGGGGGGAAAAATACTAATCAAGAATAACGAGGGGGAGAGAATCAATCAATCAATGAATACGGCAATCGAAATAGAGGATGGAGGAACGAATCACATTAAGAAGGCCGGCAAAATCCGAATCAGGGAAGCGATAGTGTTGTAAAAAGGTTGAACATGGCACCACTAGCTGATGACAATCTTCCGTAGTCAATGCCAATCAACAGGCAACTTCCAGCCTTCACTGATAGTCGAACTGATTAGTACAGTACGGAGCATACAATGAGAAAGGGCACCGGAATCCAGGCACCGCAAGGCTGTGGAAGCGGAGCTGATCCCAACGGCGGGCGGAGAGGAAGACAAGATTTGAGACAGGAGGAGAAAAGTGTAAGAATGAAAGAATTCCGGGTGGAAATTCGAAAGGGAAAAAAAATGTGTCAGAATTCGCTCCGGAGTCAGCCAGTAGAAAAATGTTCTTTGTACTCGTATTAGAGATTTTTAATCTCTGCCTTTCTCTTCGACTAGGACTATTTTGCTTGACCGGGACCACATTCGAAGACGACCGAGCATAAAGGAAGCCTTTGGATCTTGGATGGAGAAGCAGGAGGAGAAGCAGGAGGAGCAGCAGCAGCAGTAGCAGCAGCAGTAGCAAGACGCAAGAAGAAGGATAATAATAATGAAATATGGAATTTAAAGCTCCAGTGGGCGGACCATTGGGTGGGTCTTAGCTGGACTTGGGCCTTGAGTCTGTAATCCACTCTCTGTAGCAGACAAAGAGTCAGTCACCATTCATGACGGAGCGGAGCATCTCAAACGCAAGCCGTGGACGGCGGCAGCCACCAAATGGTTCCAGGTTCCTTTTTTTGAGAGTGGGGGGGGGGGGGAGAGAAAAGCGCGAATGGGCCAGTGGGAGTGGAGCCAATGACCACTGGGGCTGGAACCTGGTGGGTTTGAGTAGAGTATTTGAGGCGTCCAGGATGAAGATGAGTCGGTGGTGGCTGAGATGAGACGGTGTTCAAACGGTGCTGCCGAGGGAAGAGATGCAAATGTCAGTGTCAGTATATACGGACTGAAGCGGGGACTCACTCAGAATTTGAATTGATTAACCAAGTAAGAGGCAGCAGCAGCAGTATGTAGTATGTAGTAAATTCACTGTGCGTGGTGTAGTGCAGTACGCAGGAGCAATAATAATAGCGAAGGTAAATTCCTCCCGCCTGGATGAGTAAGTCAAGTAGATCACTAACTCATAGCTCTGGTTTCCATGGATGGCATCGCTCCTGCCCTCTCTTTCCTCATCCCTCTACCCTCTTCCCCTCCTCTCCTCTCCTCTACTCCACATCCGGTCCCTTTGATACTGAATCTCTGATAACTCGCCCTCTCGTCTCTGTCAATTACATGAGTAGATATTGACGGAGTCCGGAGTTTACGGATTGCTGCACAGCCAGCATTTATAGCATCATCCTAATCTCCTATTCCGTTTCTCTTCCTTCCCTTCCTACAGCTTCCGTCCCGAGACATATTCCGTCACTCAATCACACATACTCCAGAGTACAACCCTCCACCACCCACACGGAGAGCAGAGAGCGGATCGCAACCAAAGAAACACGAACATCAATCCCTTCTCCTCTTCCTCCCCCCACCTTCACTTTTCCCGACCCACCTAGAGTTACGATCCAACGGCCAGGATGGTCTGGCGCTAGCCACTTGGGCGCAGGAGCAATCCAGGCCTGTCCAACGTCAGTGGTCCAGCACTAATCAGCCATGGATGCTAGGAAACCCTCCCGACCTCCCCTCTCTTTCCTCTCTCTTTTTATGTTATCCCCCGGTCCTAGTTGGCGCCCGCAGCGATCAAGCCCTGGGGGACCTGCCTGGCTTTTGGGGGCTGCCTGGCAGTTACGATGGTTTGTTTGGTGGGTTGGGTCTCGGAGCGATCTGGCACTTTTGTGGGTGTGGGTTTGGTTGAAGTGGAGTCCCATGTCCATCCTTCTAGCGGCAGCTGCACGCTGGCCTTGGAGAGAGGGTTGACAAGTTTCTTTTTTTCTCGCATGGTATGTAAGTTGAAAGGGGAAAATATAAACAGATGGACCCATAGATTGTTTGCCTCTGTATCAATTCGGATTTCGCGATCGTGGGGGATGTTTCCAACAAAGAACGGAAAGTTGGATCTCGAGATCTTTCAAAGATCCCGATGATAGGGGCCGGAAATCCTGCATCATGTAGTCCGTCTGTCCTTTGCTACTCACAACTACTGAGTAGTAAGCTAGGCAGGAAGTGAGAATGATAGAAAACGAAGACTAGCGATCAGTGGTGGCTGCACGAATGCGAGGGCCGGAAAATGTTGGGCCATCGTTTGCTGTTGTTGCTCGCATCATTTCTGCAGCCCCAATGCGCGAGGCTGAAAAGCAATACACGCATGCCACCTGTGATCAGGTGAGATAGGCTGATTGGTACCTGACAACTTGGCCTCAATCTCCTTCCGGTCGTTTCATTCATTCGATAGGCTGCTTTTGATTTTTCCCCAACTACCGGCGTGGAGTAGTCGATCCCTTTCGTCTGCCGAAATAAAAACATATATTGAAGCGCTCCAGTCCTGACCACAAACATACAGTATAAACAAGGCAACACAAGCACCTCACACACATTCAGAGCCCAGCTTTGTTCTGACATAGTTCGTCCCAACACCTCGCTCAGTTTACATCAAATGAAATCAACATCAGCCCTCCGCTCCATCTACCTTGGTTCAAATAAAGCCAGCGTCTGCCCGTTCTGTCCAGTCGCAGTGGCGGAATTCAGCCAGTTTCGCTTCGCATAGCACAACAGGTAGCTAGGTACGACGATGGTCTTAGAGAGAAAAAGAGGCCACCTAATCATCATTGATGCCGCTAGTACGTAGGGAGGATACGCACAGTTATGGATCTTTGTTGCCTGTCTGGCATTTATGATTATAATTCTCTTCTCTTCATTGTTGTTTTTGTTGTCTCGTTTATGGTTGCTGACCCCCCCGCCATCCATCCCCCCCCGCCCCTCCATTCACCCACCTCAATACCATGCGAGAGACTAGTATATCGAACTATCGATAGTATCTCGGCCCAGACCAAGCGGACATGGGGCCGCACGCCAAACCGCATCCAAAAATCATCCATTCCTCGAGTCAACCAGAAAAGAAGAAAAAAAAAAAGTAGGACCCTGAGCTCGATCACCGACGCGGCCATGTCACGAGCCGCGGGGGTCTGGAGAGGGTGTTGCGGATCGGCAAACTGAGTTTAACTACGGGCTTAGACTCATCACTTGCCAGGCAGGCAGGCAGGCAGGCAAAGCCGGCGGCGACTACTGTAAACTGGGGAGAGAGGGGTGTCAGTCGTCAGGGCTTTCTCGCCTTAAGGATGCACAATTTACGCATGCATTCTGCACCTGTCAGGTCCTTTTTTCTTTTTTCCCTTTTCCTGCTTGCTCTCTCAGATAGGTTTTTACTCGTTGGATCCCTCATGTTGATCTGCGGCCAACTGGTGGAGGATCCTCCCGCTCTCACCCACCCAGAAACAAAAATCTTGGTAAGAACCATGATGTGTAGGTAGTCATGAGGGTTCAAATTAGAGGTTGTAAAACAAGACTGGTCAGGGATCTTCATTTGTAGTTGGGTCGCATTAGCGAACTAACTAACTGGATCATCATGGCTGACTCAGCTTGTGCGTATGGGAGATTCGAAATGCTGCGTCACAGAAAAGAAAAATGACTTGTGAAGCAGCCCCGAACTTGTCATCACAAAACAATGTGTTTAGCATTCTGATGGGCTGTCAACCTGGTGCTGCCACTGGACCAAGAGAGCGGTGCCAGTGTGCACTGTGGTGACTTGGACTAGGGCTGCAAAGGGGCACCTGCATGCGGGCGCGTATCAGGGACCAACTGCCATGGGCCATGGGCCATGGCGCCCCCAGGCGGGTGGAGAGCGTGGGATTCTTCGGTGTTGTCCGGCGCCTTGCGGCATCCTAACGTATTTTCTTTTCTCTTTTGCTGCTCATGGCGTTTTTCCACATTTGCTATTTCCAGTCTATTCGCCGTGACGCCTGCTTGTGGCTGCCACTTAGTACGGATCTGCCCGCATGCCAGGCGACATTCCAGCTTGAAGGATTGAAGATATTACGCGGCAGGGTATGGAAATACGAGGTTGAAGAATGGATGAAGTTCATTGCAGGCAAGATTGTAATTGAAATTTGTAGTGAATTTGATAAGAATATCTGAATTACGTGTTACGAAATGTTGACCGTAATATGGACCACCACATCCACTGTCAGAAGCTGAGCTCCCTTCAAGAATGCAGCGGTGAGTAACGGGTCAGGAGTTTTGATCTCCTCTGCGTAAAATAAGCCTATACCACGTTTGGTAACAAGTCAAATCCAGGCCCGAAGGCGGGAAGAGACGGTAAGGGCCAGAGTGTTGCAGAGGATCCAACGGATGGATAAAGAAAGTGTTGTTGTCTTGACAGGATCCGGCTCGCACATGGAGGGCAGCAAGTAGACCGTGAAAAGCAATCAGGAGGGTTTTTGGGGAAGGTACCAGGAAGAATCATTGAACGGGATGTCCAGCGAAAAAACACTTATCATTTTTTGCCGAATGCGAAAACAACAGTGGGAATTCTAGTCATGACTCGTAAGGGTATTTAGGTTTTGTTCGTGAGAACAAACGATCATATTAAGTAACTAGCATGTCGATACATCATCGCGACCGCCATGATACATGATTGATCATTTACTCGGAGGGGACTATAAGTTTATTAGCATGCTGCGAGCGATGTCGATGGGGGCTCGGTAGAACGTACCGTCGATCTCGCCAGCCTTGATGTCGTCAGAGACATCCTTGGGGCTGCGGCCATCGACCTGGCAACCGACGGAGAAGGCGGTACCGAGGATCTCAAGGACGGTACCCTTGAGCTCCTTAGCCAAAGAGCGGTTGCGCATCTGGCGGGCAATCTCGACGATCTCATCGAGAGAGACGGACTTGTTGTGCTTGATGTTCTTCTCCTTCTTGCGGTCACGCGGGGGCTCCTTGAGGGCCTTGATGACAAGGGAAGAGGCGGAAGGCACAACGGAGACGGCGGCCTGACGGTTCTGGATGGTGAGTCTGACGGTGACACGCAGACCCTTCTATAAAATCCAAAGAATCGATATTAGCGACTGATCTTCTGATCGCGGGAGCAAGCGTGCGCGCGGTGGTTCCATACCCAATCACCGGTGTTCTTGGCGATATCTTCACCAATCTTCTTGGGAGACAGACCGAGGGGACCGATCTTGGGAGCCAGAGCAGACTGGGCTCCGACCTCACCACCAGTCACTCTCAGGTGACTAATATATTCATTAGCATTGCGATTGGCGGGGATTGTCGCGAGAGAAAAAATTTCGCAGTGCGCAACTTACATGATCTTCACCTCATTGGGGTCGAACTTGGGAGCTGCCCAATGGGTTTAATGTCAGTTCAGTCCGCCATTTTGACACCAAGGAGATGATACTTACGCATGGCGAGTGCGAAAGGTGGTCGATCGTCCTTGGGAGTTGTCGGGGTGGATGGTACAAGGAAAGAAGGGAAGCTGTTATCTGAAAGTGAAGGATATTTAGCTGCCGTCCGCACCTCCACTAAGCGAGCCGCCCGAATCGGCTTGGCGTAATAGGGCTCAGCCCGATAATGTCACGTGATCATGACGAAGAGCCGCGCGTGCCTCGTATGACAGGTGGGAAATGATGCCGTATACTACCTTACTGAGTGACAATCTTACTGGGCTTTGCTTGTGTTCAATGCATCTAATTTAGGCAGCTGATATATTCCAGGGTAACAGACAAAAATAGGAGAAACCGCTAAAGATACAAACGACCCGACGACCAACGTAAACCTTCCCTTGCTCTTGGTATGGCCATTTCTTGTCAGATCTAGCTGGTTCCGGAAACAGCAAGCCTGGTGGATTAGGTTAGAAATGATTGACTGCAAATCAGACATATGTTGCGGACTTACTTCATCAGATGGTCCATGAAAGTCTGCAACGAGACATCGTCGGTGAAAATCGTTTGCGACGTGACACCTCCGCCATATCCTCCTGTCGTGTGCGTCGTGGAAGGGTTCAGCTTGGACAGCAGGAAACGCGCCTGGGAACCGCCAGCATCGCAGACAATGAAACGAGGCAGGGGGAAACGGTCCGAGATCAGCTCCTGTGATTTGCAAACAGTTAGCAGAGAAGCGGAGAATGTGTAACGATGGATGTTCACGAACCCTTGCATCTTCCTTTGGCTGCTCGAGGAGAGCCTTGAGGTTCTCGTAACCCTCCTGATCCTGGTAGCCGGCCTTTCTCCATTCTGCGATAGTCTCTCCGTGGAAAATTAGGATGTGGAAGAAGGTATCCAGCAGTAGGATGTGGGAAGGCTGGATGGAAGCAGAGTCCAGAAGGACCGGCTGGCTTCCTTCGTGCTCGAGAGAATACGAATCGAGCGTGGGCTGAATCATGACAAGAGAATCGCCGACATCCTCGTGGTTGAGGACGTGTCTATAGAAGGCAGTCTCATCAGGCGAGTTGTTGAACACCTGCAAGAACTGGCTTCGGCGCAAGTGGAACATAAATTGAGGATAGAGAGTGAAGTTCTTCTCCAATCGGAAGGAGGTAGGGTCATCCTTTCGGTAGTCGGCAAAGCGAGAGCAAAGCCGGATAAGCATACGATCAACCCATCTGAGCACATCCGGTCCATCATCAACCTCAGCCTTGAAGACCGCAATTCGCGCCATCAATACAGCAGCGGCCTCCTGGTCGAAAGACTGTGCGAGTGTGGGGTCACCAGCCGGACCACTGAGATTCCGTGCAACGGTCGTAACTCGAAGGTGATAGTGGCCAGACGAATGCTGGTAGTATGTCAGGAATTGCATCATTCCTCTTTGTGGGCCTGGCTGGACTGCTGCCGGACCGCCTTGGTTCGCGATTTCAAAGTAGACGCCGTAACTCGAGGAGGGGTCGATTCCACACATCTTCCAGGCGCAAGTGTTACCAATGCCGCACTCCGTTTCACCAACCGAGCTCGATTTCTTGTTCAAAGAGACCGCGTGTCCAATGAGTCCGGTGACCTTCAGTTCCTTGGTGGTGAGTACTTCCAGGGATGCGTTGAAGCCCATGAGCAGGTTATCGTTGGCGTCCTTGTCGAAGATTCTGACGAATGATTGCTTGAACTGGGAGGATGTGAAGCTATCCGTGAGAAGCATATGGCCACCAGTGTAGTTGGCGAGATTCTTCATCTCCAGCATGCCGACCTGGTCAAGACACCCAGCAAACAGGTCAACAATGTGTCCGTTGTTAGCGGCACGCTTGGCCATGCTGTCGTAGAACTATGTGCATCCGTTAGTATAGTATGAGAGCACTTCATGACCACATCAGAACCTACCTTGACAGCTTTCTTGTAGTACTTGATGTTGTCTCTATCAATATCGTGGTGAGAGCGGATAGGCTCCTTCAGCTCAGGGCCGACGACATGACCCGGGCCCTCAGTGGCCGGACCACTGGTGAAGATCATGATGCGTCCACCCGCGTTTTGGAAAGAGGTCTCGAGCAAACCAACGGCAACGCTAAGCGCAACACCAGTACATCTGAGAGGACGCTTGTCATTCGCAACAGGCCAAGGATCGCGCTGTAGCTGCTCGAGCACATTCGTGATCTGGAATTCCGCCTGCTGAACGGGGAGAAGGAATCGTGCCGCAGGTCCCAGAGGAGGGCGGGCGGGCTGCTGGGGCATGTTCGGCCGCACTCCAGATGCAAGACCAAGCATCTCCTGGACCTGCTTTGCAGCATACTCTTTGCTGCCACGGAACACATAAGACTTGGCACATTCGGTGTAGCCAAGCTCATGTACTTGAGCCTGTATCTCGAATTAACATTCCATTCTACCGTGACCGAATCGAGAGTTGTCCCTACCATGGTGCCGAATGTGATCAGACCGACCAAGGCGTTGGCTGGCAACAGCGACAAACTCATGATCAACGAGTCCTTGACAGCCTTCAGGCTGTCTTCATCCTGGCAGGTATCGACAACATAGACGAAGATAGGAGGGGCGGGAGCAGGGCGTGCCAGTTGATACTCGATCGTCGTGCTCATGGGATGAAGTTCCGGGGGTATTGTGCTCTCGGTGATATCCTTGTAGTGAGGGGGCAGAGGGTTGCGCATGAGACAGAAAGGGCAGATCCAGATGCGGGCACGAACGTCAACATTGCTAGATGATGTCAGTGAGAGCTTTACTTCATTTCGAAAACAACCGTCTAGCGTACGCATAAGGGTTCAAAACGGCCCGACAGGGCGCTTTGCAGGTCACTGGCTCATATTGTAGCAATGGAGAGTCCGGCTTCTCCTTAAGGGGTGTGTAGACGGCACCAATGGGGACAACAAGTCGGGATGCTTCCTATGATGGACTGAGTTAGTGACTGACGTGTATAATTTATCGATACCATAATGCCAACCATGCGAGAGCTTGGGAATGTGTTCCAGCTCAATCTGATGCCGTCGCGATCCTCAACGTCGCTCCATTGGTCCTTCAACGCTTCGTAGTCCATGTTGGCGGCGTGGTAAACGGGGCTCCGTTAATGGGGAAGAGTGAGGGGAGATCTCCTCGAACAATAACAATTCCAGAAGTGGAAATTTTGGGAGCACCACAGGCTGAATATGAAAGAAGATGCTCCTATAGCAAACACCCAGTCTTGAAGCGCGCAACGCCAACAGCTGCTGTCCTGAATGACTATGCGGGGGATCAGGAGACTGTTGTGTGAAGCGGCGGTGCTGGCATAAGGCCAGGTTGCAGCACAAACGGTCTCTGCGGCCCGCCGTACCCCCACGCTAGTGGCCTTTAAATAGCGGCTCTTCTTCCTCCACTTCCCAAACTTTTTCTTTTCTTCTTATGAATTTCTTTCTTTTTTCACGCCGACATCATCTTTCTCAGCTTCTAGCCACCTTAATGGTGAAGTTGTTTACGCGTCGAGCGAAGAATAAATCTGACCCGTTGCTGGGCACCTGGCTTTGAAAGGACGTTTTGTTCCTTTTGGATAATTTGGGAATCAGCTGTGGTCAAATCCCTAATTTCGTACAATTTATTTTCTTTCACAAACAATTGAATGTGTGTACTGCAAGGTTGACTTATGCGTGTAATATCTACAATAAATGTGTGCCGAAAAAAAAAGTGTCCCGTATCCCGACATAATGAACCAGGTCCGACGCCTTATGGACTAAAAACTTCGCAAGAAAAAGACAAACGCCATAAAAACATATCGTCGTCGACTCCCATGCAAGCTATTTAAGAACTCTTGGACGCCCGGGCTGTCTGCTTCAACAAGAAACTGCGCTTGAAGTAAGTGTTGGGGTGAACGATGGTGTCCAAATCCACTTGGTTCCATGAACCATCTTCCTTGACTCTTTTGATCTCGGTCTTGTGAGTCGATTCGAAGACTCTGTTGCAAGCGATATGATAACGCATTTTCTCGACATCTTCTCGCACTCCACGGAGGACTTCCTTGTCATTGACGCCTGTGGTCTGAAGCAATCCAATGAGATTGTCGACCGAGTAATGGCGATAAGGGCATCCATGAGTCTGTCCAACTCCAGGGTTTGAGTCGCCTAAAATCTTCTGGCATGAATAAGGAGGATATCCTCGACCCCGGCGGTTGACATCGCCTCCCACATCACCATAAGCGTGGCGGATATTGTACTTGTATCGAGAGTTGAACTCGTCATCCGTGAAACCCTTGAACGACTGGCGCCAGAAAATGATGCATTCTTCGAGTGACAATCCAATACCCTTAAGGAACAGGGTATATTGGAGACGACCATAATGCTTGAGATGGTTGTTTTTCCGTAGGTTCATGTGCAGACTGCGCATGCACAGTGGGAAGTGTTGAGATAGCTGGTCGATGTTGTTGGCAGTGATTGCAGCACCGTCAACAAACCCTTCGCCTTCCGAATAAACAGACTCGGCGCTTCCAAAGTTCTTTGACAAATGATTCAGAATTGGAGTCAGACGATCATCCTCATCCAACCGCGGTAGTGCCCGACTCGTGAGCTGGAGAATGTTAGTGATGGGCAAATCCTGACAGGGAGGGCAGTGTCCGTACCTCAAGCGCGCGTTCCAATCGGGCAGTGAATTCCGCAATAATCATGCTCAACTGCTCTCTTCCAGGTACATAGGCCTTGCCTTTATACAAGAACACAGATCTTCTCTCGACAAGCTCGGGTACTCGCTCCCAGTCCACTTTGTACCATGCCTCTTCATCCACACGACGTAAGCCTGGGGTGGCACCAATTAAATGCTCTGCCAATCTTTGTCTTTCATCATCCTCCACAGGCTCCCAGTCAAGGTTGAGTCTCTCGATGAAAGCGCGCTTTTCCCTCGTGTCATCACGCTGGAAGCGGAATCTGAAGAGCATTGTTTCGGCTCTCACGAAGCGCCGACGAAGGTCTTCTGTGGCGGAGAAGGCCAAACGAAGAATGAAGTGTGAATAATGATCCTTTTGGCGCTCATTCTTAAGTCGCTGGTCGGCCGCACCGTTGGAGGAGGATGTGTTGGATGATAAGGGGAGGTACTTTTGGAGGAGAGGTGTAAGATGCGTCTCTGTCTCCGCCGCGGACTTGTTTCGATAAGAGCAGGCCTCGATTTCAGCCAGTACTGTTGAAAATATGAGTAACAAAAATGGCGTTGGGACTCCTGGGCTATCTGGATATACCTCTCAATCTGTCAATGGCCCATTGCTCGAATTGCTCGAGTGTAATCTCCTCCGTTGGCGGGACGTCGTAGAAATTCAGACGGTGCGGATAGTCTTGCTGCTTGAATGTGGGTGCAGCGAACTGCTTTTTCTTATGGTCGAGGTTGGCCCTTCTCTTAGGGTCAATCCTGAGAAAGTCACTTCGAATCATGATGAAAGCGTAACAGCGATTCTGACACCCGAACAAGTGTACTGCAATTTCCTCGGCGACCGCAAGACAAATTCGATGTTGGATGACCTGGCAAGCTCTGGGCCCCCGCGAAGGACGCGGGAACGCGCCGAAAACGCGACACGGTCACGTGAAGATAAATGGCGGCTCGCTCAGGCCAACACTGCATCGCGGAAAGCAGCATGGCAGAGATTCCCAATCACATGCATGTACGAGAAACAGATGGGAGTGATCTACGTACTTGAGAAAGTACCGAACATGTGATAATCTGTTCGACTTTCTTCCGATATGAGAATCCGAAGAACGACACTACAGTTCATGCGCACAGACGGACAACATTTACGATACCCCATGCCATGGCTGAAGCCCTGTTAGACGCAAGTGGACTTGACTACTCGCTGGTACAGTATATACTGGATTGAAGATCGATTTCCTTGCGCCGTTTCGTTTCCTAGGCAAAGCGGATATTGCCTGCTGTACCTTGTATCCTGGCAGCTGCTATATTGTCAGCAGATGGCATTGTTGCGGTTTTCGCCCTGCATGCGCACAATAATAGGCTTGACAAGCTCTCACCTGGCCTCACATATATTTCCAATAGGGTCGAATCCTCATTCGATGCCACGAACGCTTCGCACTGCCTGTGCGCTCGGGAAGTCTGTGCTCAGCACAGTCGCCAGCATTACTAGCAAGTTCGGCGGTATAATGACCCCAATAGCGCAATCTCAAGGTTGTCCACTTGGGGTTTGATCAGCCGTGTAAGCTCGTGAGGTCTTGTAGAAGGGTGACGTTGGTCTGAGGGAGAAGACCTATCGTTTTACCGTAGGAAACATCAGGACTGGAACATCATACGAACATCATACGCACATCTTATTGAGGTAGTGCTACCAATATCCGTACTATATTTCCAAGCCACAAAAGGGAAGCAGAAAGCCCCGGATCGGACTCCGCTCACCGACTTCCTAAAGAGGGAATCATCTACAAATGAGTCAACCCCACGATTTCGCGAGTCTTGCCGACTCGAGTCCAGAATTGAATGTCATTGCATCAGCTGAGCACCAGCCATTCTTGATAAGGGCGTAGGCGCAGAATCAACCGACATCGACCGTCGCTTTCTTCCATCCAAATATCTCCCTTCCAACTACAACTTATGTATCAATAACCACCATCATGGACATCATATAGCGTACCGCCTTCCCGTTATCTGTCCCTGTCTTGAACAAGTTAGACGGCTCAACAATTCTCAACAAGCCGAAGTGCCTCTCAAAAGCCCTTGGGTTAGTTAGCCTTGCATTGCGGGCGCGATAATACCTACCTACCTGGATAGACCTCCTCCTCCTCCCCTCCCCCAAACAGAAGAACAAACACACAACAATGACGCGCGCTATCCGACCGCTCAGAAAAGCTGCGCGAATCATCCTTATAGGTGCACCTGGCGTCGGAAAAGGAACACAAACAGAGCGACTCCTCACGAGATTCCCCGACCTAGCCTCCATAAGCTCAGGCGATCTCCTCCGGGAAAATGTGCGGAGGAAAACACCCTTAGGTATGCTGATTCCCATTGGCACAATTTCCTGGAATTGTTGCGACAATGGCTAATGCTCTTTTTTATCTCGTGCGATAGGTCTCAAAGCCGAGGCCGCAATGCAGTCCGGTAACCTTGTCCCCGATTCGATGATCCTCGAGCTTATATCGTCGGAACTCGAATCCAAAGGCTGGCTTCCTCCACCCACAGCCACAGCCACATCAACGACAGCAGCAGCAGCCGCCGCCGCAACTAATTCCACGTCGGTCTCTGCCAATGCCTCCTTCATCCTCGACGGATTTCCTCGCACCGCGACGCAGGCGTCAAGCCTCGACAACCTCGTGCCCGTGAACTTCGTCGTCCACCTCGTCACACCTCCATCCGTCATTCTCTCCCGCATAGGGTCGCGCTGGGTCCACGAACCGTCCGGAAGAGTCTACAATGCCGATTTCAACGCGCCCAAGGTTCCCGGCAAGGATGATATCACCGGCGAACCGTTGACCCAGAGACAGGACGACTCGATCGATACGTGGAAGCAGCGGCTGCACAAGTTCGAGGAAACGAGCAAGGCTCTGCTAGAGCACTACCAGCGCAAGGGCTGCCTCTGGCGCGTTGAGGGCGACTCGAGCGATGAAATCAGTCCCAAGCTTTTCGCAGAGATTGAACGACACTTCTGTTAAGTGTCTTGTGTGCTCTCCCTGGCTGCCTATATCGGACACGTTTTTTTGTATCATACATATCCATTTCTCTTTGTTCGGGGGTTTTTTTTTCTTTTCAGCTTTTTGCATTACTGCGGTCCTTGATGGATTGCAGGCATGAGCATGCCTTTCTATATGTTCTACCCTCTTTGCGGCTAGATAATGTCTTATTTAAGACAGCTTGCATCACTTGTGTGGCCAAGATGACTTATGTGTGAGGTCTTAACGGAGGTTACGATATGCCAATGCCAATGCCCACCCAGATCAGGGCGTCCTCATGGAATGTCTTCGTCAACGAACACCAATATTCATGGATGAACTCGATGTGCAAGCTTAAGATATCGCCGGGATATATTAAAATGAGCCGTATCGTCATAGGCGCGTAGACTTTATAATCTGCCTCGAAACAAGGGAATGGGGGCACGCGATAATTAACCCATCCTTCCCTGGCAAACATTTCCCCCCTCGCTGCTGTTTCTAAGTCTTCTTCGTCTCCTCCTTCACCTGTATCGGGTTCTCCAGCCCCATCCGTGTCTTATAATCCCGGGGGCTCTCCCACGCCTTATTGCGGCGGAACCCCTTCCACATCCCCAACCCGCGGAGCTTGGCCCACCGCTCCGCCTGCCGGTACTTGCGCTCGGTCGCGGTGCCGCCGAATTCCGCGCCGGACTTGGCCTCGTAGACGGTCGCGAGCCCCTTCCGCAGCATCTCGTACGAGACATCGCGCCGCCGGAAGGGGATGGGGAAGTCGAGCGCCCGCCGCACCACCACCGTCGCGACCACGCGCTGGTACTGATCGTGGCGGTGGACGTACGCGCGCACCCGCCGAGTGCTCAGGTAGGCCGTGAGCCACTCGTGGGCTTCCTTGCTGAACGGCTGCGCGGGCCGACCGAAGTGCGCGAGTTCGGGGGCGTCGATGCCGGCCAGACGGATGTGAATCTTTTGATAGGTACCGAAAATAAGAGTTAGTTCGGTGGCCAGAAACAAACAAGCACGGAGGGAAGGGGCCAGGAAATCGGTGGAATATTGAGTGTAGCTCTCGCCCCGGCCATTATTCCCCTCTCCCCCCCCCCCCTCGCGAAGTAGGAATTCACCCGCAAGGTAACAAAACATACCGTCTTATCCCTCAACTCCTTCTTCGACGTCGGAACCTTCTTCCACGGCAACCACCCCCACCCGGCCAACCGGCCCCCGGGCGTATGATACAGCCGGAAGTTATCCCCATCGCCGACGCTCGTCACCCGGCCCAGAATACTCCTGCGCCGCATGTACGAGGGTAGGATGCTGCTCGCGTCCGGGAACCAGCGCAGGTAGCGCCCGTGGAGGCCCACGGCGCCGAGGATGCCGGTTGTCAGGATCCCCGTGGCGATCAGGGTTCGGGGCTCGGCGAAGGCGCGCCAGTCGATGATGTTGGCGTAGGAGTGCCGGTCATTGTTGTTGTCGTCGGTGGTGGGAGACTTGGGAGCCCATGGCGGCCATCTCATCACGGCTCATAGTCCTCCCCCGCTTGGTGTGAGGCTTTCGCTGGGTTTGGTGGGGGGGGGGTTTTTTTCTCTGGGAATGGAGAGGGGAGGGGTTTGGGAGACGAGGGCGGAGTTGGTTTGGTTTAGGGGGGTTTGGTGCCGGTTTGCTGAGTGTTGATTAGCGGTGAGAGGAGGTTGAGTTGAGTTCAGGTGTTTTGGTTTTCGGCAATTGGGTAGTTGCCGAGGTGAACTGCGGCCCTGCGGATATATTTCTAGACTATAATTTAGTAGTTATCCGCTCTCTTGGGTTGAAGGGTGCTCTCGAGACTGTGGAAATTCTACAGATTTCATATTTCGTTGGTTCTGGGTTGACTCTGGTGTCTACCAAAATTTATAATTGAATCTTTGCATATTGTAATGGTTCTATGGAGATACCAGCATATACATTATGATCAATGTTGCACAATGCCAGCTATTTGATGATAGTGGGCGTGCTCGGAATATGAATTGTCAAAGAATGAATGTAACCAAGTTCAAGGTCGTCAAATTGATGGTCAATAGAATGTAGTGAAGTCTAGGGACATGTCTGTTATAGGGTGAAAATAGTAAGGAGCATATATGTGGATCTGAGGTAGCAAGAAGAAGTGATAGAAATCATTTCAAGGTAACTGGCAGACTGGTCTTGGTTGTCGATGTTGCGGAATCGACTACCTTCTTGAGCTTCTGTGCCCGGAGTTTGCGTATATAGGCGAACAGAAGGACGAATATGAGTTCAACACTAAAAATGATCAGTTGCTGCTAATGAGCATACTTGGAGACGAGCTCACCGTTCTTTCGTCATCATCAATAGACCCTGCACGAGGAGGCCCTTAGTGATCTGAGGTCCGATGCCCTTGAAGAGAGACAGCGCTCCTTCATTTTTGATAATGTACCGCATGACCTCGCTGAAGGTCTTGAAGGGTTTGCCTTCACGGCCGGGGGGCGGCCGCGACTGAAGGCCGACCTTGGCCACGATCAAGGGCTGCGTCGCAAGCGTGGCCAAAGACTTAGAAAGGGCACCAAGGACTGAGAGGAAGAGAGACAATCAGCATGAATGAACATCAAATTGGAAGATACGTGAGCTACTCACGAAATGCCTCCCAAGGCTTTAGGCTGGCCTTTCCAGGAAACAGGACATCCTTCAACCGCTGATATGCCCCGTATGTGATCGCGGGATTGACAACGAGGATCAGACTAGCCTTGAGTCCCCGCCACAAACCAGTCCAGCCGTCCTCACTGTCCACGATCTCTCTACCCGTCTCGATGAGGCCTCTGCGCTCGCTCTTGTCTTGCGTCTGTTGCCTTGTAGTAATGACAGATACCGGGATAGTGAAGATTTGGGCGACAGCGCCGGCGACAGCGCCCAGCGAGAGCTCAATTGCAGTACCAGGAGGCTTAGGTACCTTGTTGGATGCCATGTAGAGCGATCGTACAATGGTGTACCAGTAGAAATAGGCGAAGTTGGTGGATGCAACACCGATCAAAGCCCCCGTGATACCGGAATATAGACCTTCGACACCCTCCTTCTCCACGATCTTGTTGATGGCATCCAGAGTCGATTTGTAGTGTACCGTCTCATCGGAGCTTTCTTTCTTCGTCTCGTCCGCTTGTTTCACTTGCACTTGAAGTTTGGTTTTCACACTAGGAGTAGAGTAACATAGCAAATTAGCTCAAATCCACCGCGTTACGTAGTATGCCAGAGAAATACGGAGGATCAATTGCTCACAGATCAAGAGGGTAGACCATTGCGTTTGCAAGCACGGCACCCGTAGCACCTGCAACGGCGCTGCCCCACGGCGAGAGCGCGGGTTTTGATTGACCGGCCATTTTGTGTAGAGGAGATGAGGCAATGTGCCGTTATTTTTGATAGGAGAGGAGATTGATGGTGAGGACAATATCAGTCACTGTGAATATCGTCCAGCGCAAGACCGATATCGCCTAATATTAAGTAAGAGTCGAATGCTAATTTCCCTCACCTGGAGGTCTAGCGGTGCGGAATAACTGGGGCCTTGATCGTGAGCGGGGGGGGGAGACGGGAGAGTCAACGTAGCGCGCCAGAACCACGATAGAACTTGTTAAATTTCACAGCGGTGGATAATAAGGGTCAGAGATCAGACTTGTCTAGCGAGAAGAAAAGAAGAATAAGTGAAGAGCCCCAAAGCGCATGGAAGAAAGAGAAAATGAGACATGGCCAGAAGAAGTCCAGAAATCCAGAAAAGTAGAGTGATCTGCTGCAAAGAACCAGCCGGGGGTTTCCCATCGCACCTCGGCGCGGTTGATCGTCGGTGCTCGCATGACGAAACGAGCCGAGGTCCGTTACTCTTATCGGTCTGGGGCGTGGACTTCTCCAGGCTCCATTCCCGTCCCTCTTCTCCGATCCATGATCCAAACAAGAGTCAACTTTTAAGGTTCTTTCACCTGGTAGACCTGTATGTCATACTGCACGGAGAATGAATATATCTTGTTATAGACTGGTCACCATTGATCTGGCCCCTAGGCAAGGATTCTGTACAGTGTACTCTGTACACCATGCATCCTCTCAACCTGTCTGACTCGAGGCTGGCTTTATCATTACCTAATTAGGCGGCTCATGACGGAAGTCCCATAGTTTTTCTACTTGTCATTGAACCGGTCAACAAAAAGGGAGCTTGGGCTCGAAGCCTGAGTCCTGGTTTTCACAGTTGTATATCACTGCACATCACGGCTTTCTGTCCAAGCAAACAAGAAAGCTTTCTTTCACATTCGGTGCATGTAATTCTTACTATGAGGACCAGGAGTATGTGAATGCCTTATACTCCAACATATGGCGGTATAGCACGGCAGAATAGCAGCAAGGGAAGATGATGAGCAGCTGCCTGAGAGGGCAGGAAGCGGGTCCCGCACTGAGCGTGATACCGGTGTCTAACTTAAGTTACCATTCATCTTCGTTAGTGAGACTATCTGAACTGACTCAACTGCAAACACCCTTCCTTATCAATCTTATCACTATCTGCCCTATTGCATGCACCTTGCTCGGAATGCTCCGCGGCGCGTTCACTGCTCAGCTTCTCATCGCTGCTGGATGATACTCGTTGTTGTGTTATTAGACATTCTAGAATCTAGCTCTCACACACACCAGCATGTCTCGAGCTGCTGCTGCTTCACAGAACTTGCAAATTAGCCAAGCCTTGGTCAGAAGTCCCGGTCCCTAAGCTCATCTGCAATTCAAATTAAGAGCATCTTGGATTGACGATGATACAGACAGCCGAGGAAGATGTACTTGCCGCTACATCTCAAGCCGAGGCTCTTGAAGCAGCTATCAACGCCGCCGAGCACTACATGAAAGCCTTAAGCTTGTCGTCAACCTCAAAGGACAAAAAAGCTCTGGACGCTAAGTGCAAAGATTGGCTTCTCCGGGCCGAAAGAATCAAGGTAGCGAAAGATTGGCGCCTTGCGATTCTCGACCATGGCAGCAATGACCCAGTGACTCGTTACCCTAGATCGGTGCGCAAACTCACAACTCGGGAGGAAATCATTCTTCTCGAGAGTGCGAAATTGAACCATGCGATCTTTCCACCATGGTCAAGTGCTCCAGGATTTGAGGAGTTCGAACGTCAACTTGGGGAGGACCTCTTTACGTATGTGGAGTAATT
The DNA here is from genome assembly GCF_003184825.1 of Aspergillus fijiensis CBS 313.89. NCBI lineage: Eukaryota > Fungi > Ascomycota > Eurotiomycetes > Eurotiales > Aspergillaceae > Aspergillus > Aspergillus fijiensis. Next base: position 68,706 of record NW_024469070.1, on the reverse strand, counting down.
ATGCACTTCAGCACAAGAATCAATCTGACCTGGACAAGAGACTCGCCAGAACTCCATCTCTCAAGCCAACAGAGGGATGTTTTTGCGGGCTGGAAACGACCAAAGGAGCTGCTTTTGCAAAAGCACGCAGGAGAAACAGACATTCCCACTGTCCCGGCGATGGCTGTAACAGAGAAGACTGATTTAGTGCAGGACATGGTAACAGATTGCTCTGTCGTTGCTAGTCTGTGCGCTATTACATCTAGGTACGAGCGTGGAATAGATAAGGTAAGCCAAGTCACTATGGAATCGTGACATCTTCAAGCGAATTTGACAGTTGCAGCTCCATTACCCGGTGGTATATCCCTGCGATCTTCGTTACACAGATCCCAAGCTTTCACCTTCGGGGAAATACATCTTTTGTTTTTATTTCAACGGGTGTTTTCGCAAGGTGGTCGTAGATGATCGCCTACCATCGTCGAAAAAATCACGGTCACTTCATGTGGTCGACCGAAGCAATCCTTGCTATATATGGCCTGCCTTGGTGGAGAAAGCGTACCTGAAGCTTCGCGGGGGATATGATTTTCCTGGAAGTAACTCTGGAACAGACTTGTGGGTGCTGACAGGATGGATCCCCGAGCAAGTCTTCCTTCACCATGAAGACGTCACTGGCGAACAGATCTGGAGGCGGCTTTATAAATCATTTCAAGCCGGTGATGTTCTACTGACAATAGGTACTGGAAGATTGACAGAAAGGGAGCAGGAGGAACTTGGCTTAGTGAGTGAGCATGACTATGCCATTCTGGATATGAAGGAGACCAAAAGCCGCCGTCAAATGCTCGTGAAGAATCCATGGGCTGGCGATTATGACCATGACAGCAACTTCGAACTCAGCTCTGGCTACGAAGATACGTCTCAAGTCTCACCTGGTATCTTTTGGATGGACTGTGAGGATGTTCTTCAGAATTTTGAAAATCTATATCTGAATTGGAATCCCTCCCTGTTCAGATGCCGACAAGATCTTCACTTTACATGGGACCTCACAACTGATAGAGGACTGGCTGGTTGTTTCGCCAAGAACCCTCAGTTTTCTGTGTCCAGCAATGCTGGCGGTACCGTCTGGTTACTGCTTGGAAAGCATTTTCGGACAGTCGACCATCACGACGAATCTGGGCCATCTGCCCATTGCGACGAGCCCGGATTCATCAGCCTCTATGTGTTTGATGCAGGTGGTCAACGAGTTTCCTTGAGTGACGGGGCACTTCATCGTGGCCCCTATGTTGATTCGCCGAACACTCTAATGAGGTTAGACATGCCTTCATACACGACCTACACCGTGGTAGTATCCGAGCAATCTTTACCATCCGCAAAGCAACATTTCACACTATCTGCACTGTCCTCTAGCCCAGTGAGTATCGCGCAGGCGCAGAATAAATACAAATTCACAACAAAGGTCCATGGCTCCTGGACCCCGTCGACTGCAGGAGGGAATGCAGAGTCAGCCCGATATCCATTCAATCCCCAATTGAGCTTTAAAATCAGCAGTGCAACCGATATTTCGCTTCTCCTCGAGCCAGAGGAGCCCGACTTAGCAACGCATGTTAAATTGTTCTGGTCTAACGGTCAGCGTATCTCCCGAGTTCGAAGCCGCGACATTGCTGCCGACAGTGGGGACTACCGTCGCGGCGGCTCGCTTGCAGAGAAATTGGGGCTTAGTGAAGGAGTCTACACAATCGTCTGCTCGACTTTCGCGCCCGATCAATTAGGAAGCTTCAACCTCTGGGTTTCTTCCTCCGGCCCATGTGAAGTAAAGCCGCTGGCGCCAGAAGCCGCTGGCCGACGCGCAGTGATATCAGACATTGGAGTCCTGTCCCCTGGGAAAGACCGGATGCTGGCGCCGCTGGAGACCCCACGGCTGACGCGCCTTAAGATAATTGGAAGAAGCAGACAGTCCACGATTGCGAGCCGACCCGTTGGGCCTTCGCCTATGTTGATGACAGTCGAACTCGGCCAAGGACCTTACAAAGAGATACTAGCAACATCTGAAGACGGAAACCACAGTGATGCCATTTCGGGTGTGCGCATCGAGGACTTCAACCTGCACCCTAACCTTGAGGACCGTGGCGGAGCGTGGATTGTCATCGAGCGGATTGGAGGACCTGGAGGACAGGTTGAAGACCACTTTGAGGTGGAAATTCTAGGTGAAGAGAAGGTGTACGTTGGAGAATGGATAGTTGAGGATGCGTGATTAACCTATCTAAATCAACAGACGGCTGTCTTGTTGGCTCGAAAGCATAGCGCAGGCCATTACACTGTACCTTAAGAGCATTCTGCATGCTAATTCTCCCGTCAAGTAAAAATTTCAGAAATAACTTGAGACTTGAATGATCAGAAAGTGACGCTCAGGGAGAAATTAATATCGAGGTGGATGATATATGATTCCGCTTGTGGTAGGTCGCCAAGCAGCAAAGCAGGAGACCGTAGCTGTGCCGAGGCGGTTAGTCTAACGTTCGGTGCAGTTCCCGCTCCGGAACGTCATCCCCGCCTGCATCACGTTATCTTTAACCCCTCCAAACAACAAACAACATCAGTGCCCCAGAATCAACTTCGCCATACCGACCTAATGGCCAGCAATATCCCCGCGAGCTTGAAATCCGCGGAGATTGGGCGATTTGCCCTCAGGGCAGCTCAGCTTGAACGCGCAAAGCCCGTTGTGGCCTACTGGTGTAAGTGTCATTTGTGCGCCTAAAGTCAGTGCTGCCTGAATGTGATCTGAAGCTAATCATGGGTTCTTTTCCACTTCGTAGGCAACTTTTGGATTGTGAATCAAATCATTGAGAGAGGACTGCACACCTCTGATGATGAGGTTAAGCTGTATACGACGGAGCTGGTGGACAAGCTGGAGGAGGTAAGTCAGGCGCAATTGCTAGCCTAACCCCTTGTGTGCAGAAGCTGGATGCTGACATTGCCCTCACTCTCGCCTCAAAGTTCAAGAACGAAAACCCCGACAATGACGCTGTGACGGATGCTGTCGCAGCTAATGCATATGTAGAGCAATTTGCTCTGGAGGTCCTTGGGCGTGCGGAGGCGACGATGAAGGCCAACAAAGTGACGAAGTTCGTTCCGCCCTACGCAACAAGTTCAGATAGGATGACAGCTAACCGTAGCCATAGACAAACAGCAGATACATTTCAGGCGGCTGCCACTTTTCTAGAATTATGCCAGATTTGGAACCCTCCGGATGCCGAAATCGCTGCGAAGATCAAGTTCGCCAAGTATCACGCTGTCAGAATCATTAAAGCAATCAAAGCTGGAGAAGATCCGAATGCGTCAAACCCCGTTGCTGCTGAGGAGGAGGAAGACGCAGTGGCCGACCTAGAGCCTAGACCAGACGATCCGGAAGTGCAGGCCATTGTCGGATCCCTGCCCATCCAGCCGAGGCAGCCGTCCGTAGAGGACGTCCAGGATGACTCTGAAGACGCGTCGCAAGCACCGCTTGTCTTACCAGATACACCAAACACAACTAGAGACAGTGCCTCTGTCTATCAGCGGACTGGATCACCTTCCGGAGTCAAAGTGGAGGACGATACAGAACAAGGACTGGAGCTACCCTCTGCACCAGAGACATTTGCATCTTCATCGGGCCCCGTACCTGATCTCCCGGACACCCCTGGGAAAATAGACGGGAATCGTGCTCCTGCGCCTTCCGACTCATTCCATTCCTTCCCCCCACCATCCAACATGGGACCCGCAACTCCATCCGTGCGCTCTCATGACGCCAGCTACTTTTACAGCAAATCGTCACCTAGTACCGCAGTGCCTCCACCTTTCGTGCAATCTACATCAGGCACGGTCCCTGTAGTTACCCGCCCAGCGCACCAGAATTTCCCGACCCCCACGCCTCGAGCGCCAGCACCTGTTGCTTCACGTTCTGGTCCAACGAATGCGCAGCCAGTTGACGATCAAGCTATTGCGCTTGCACAGAAGCACGCTCGCTGGGCGGTATCGGCACTGACATTTGATGATGTCAATACGGCTATCAAAGAACTTAGGAACTCACTGCGCTACTTGGGAGCGGAATGAGGATATCTTCCATGTATACCTAGCTCAGCAAACGTTGTTTGTCTTTAGAGATACCTTTTCCCCAATTCTGTTGTTAATGCGTGTCAGCAATTGTTTCATATCGTGACACCCCATCTTTAATGAATTGATGACTTCCAATTTCTTCTGTTCTGTTTGTCACTCTTGCGAACTCTATGTCCCTGAAGATATAGCGATATCTATCTTTCCTTTTTGTTTCACCAGCCGGCGATGGAGTAAGGAAGCATCGTCATGTTCATTCCAGATCAAGACTGACTTGCAAAACACAAGCTCTCGTCACAAGTGCAGACGGAATATTTTCCAAACCATCGCCGCGGCGATGACAAGAAACACGAATTTCTGACCGTCCTTCACTGCAATCATCACCAAGCTTCCCTCTCTGAATTTTCTACTTGTTCACACCAAGCAACACAGAACACCCACTCCCCAGTTTTCCTCAAACCTTCAACGCACCTGCTACCGGACCTGTTTCATAAGGCTAGCTGACAAGAAAGCCTTTAACTCCAAACCAACCTTCGTCCTTCACTGATTATCTTGACTGAATCAAGAAGCTTATCTCATCATGGCACGACGGTCAATCACGTCCAGCACGTCTTCGGACGTGACCTATAACGTGATGAAGGCTGGACTTGATCAAGGCGCGCTGAAACCAGGAAATATAGACCGGGATTTTACCAAATTTCTTGACCTGAAATCAGCGCATCAACGCAAGTTTCTTGAGAGTCTTCGAGACCACGTCCACTTTCGCGGCTTCGAATGGGGCGAGTTACTGAACTCGGAGGCCACCCGACGAACCTGCGCTGAGATTTTTGTGGACAGCGTCGGAAGAACGTACTGGGGTACTGAAGACAACCGTCGTAAGTACTTGATGGAAGACTCATTCAACGATCCGAACGCTCTTTGCATATATCCCGATAGAAGGGAGGAGTAAGTTGCCACCCTTCCCCGTGGCATTCACTGTCACTAAGTCCCACATTCATGGCCATCTAATCAAGCTAACACTTACAGGATCATCCGAACTATCATGATTCTCATCGAACGCAAGGCCAAAAGTGCTCTGAAACCACGCACTGACAAGGAACCTTCGAAAGTGAGACCTTCCCTCTCATCGAATGTATGTACCTGCCAAAGCTTCTTTTCAATAATCCTAGATGTATGCTAACGTTGACCGCGTCACTAGGATAATACCGGGTTCACGCCCCTCGATACCAGTACGAATATGGCATCACATATGACCTCTTCTAGCAAGCGTGTGATGACGCCAGCGCCGCATGTCGCCGTGCAAGTCGAACGCAAGCCCAAACGCAAGTCTAAGAGTTTTTCAGACGAAGAATACAGAGAAACAGACTCCGCCGTTGATGACACGGATGATGTTCAAGAGCACACACCTTCCATGGCCCGTCAAGTGAGACGTTCTTTAACCACGCGGATTCGCCCTTTCAAGTCGATCATGACTTCCCAAGAATGCGATATTGACTCCGATAGCGATCCGATGATGGTGGACTGGCAGACCAAGTGGAGTGACCCTGCGAAGACGAAGCAGGAGCGCTCCCGTCCCGTCAAGATAGAGCCTACTCCCCCTGCCAACAGCTTCGACATCGAGAAGCCGGACTACTCTCCGATCAAGATGGAGCCACCAGCAAGCCGCAAGAAGAGAAAGTCCAAGAGCAAAAAGCACTCGCTCATCAGACAGGAGTCACCGGAAGTGATGATGAACCTGGACGAACCTGTTGCTGACGACACCTTCACCATCACCACTGTTACTCCAGGCGTCGAAGCCAATCCGGACGATCCAGAGGATCCCGTCTATTTCCTCGTTACCGCGACCTCCCAACCGGGCATGGGCTCGGTCTGGGTCCCCTACCGCGACTTCCGCTCGGCGGAGGAGTTCATGCGCTGCCTGCGACAGGAATGCCGTCTGGACAACTGGAGCCCGTCCCGCCAGCTGAGCCACGACGTGAGCGGCCACTCCCCGACCACCATGAAGCCCGTCGTGGTGGCCGCCTCGGTGAAGTTCGACTGGACCGACTTCGAGATCCGCGTCCGCCAGCACCACGACCAGGACTGGGCGATGGTGCAGCAGGAGCTGCAGAAGTCCATGGAGGGTCGGACCCAACTTCTGGAATCGGGATCGCTGACGTCGGCCTTCAAGATCCGGGTACTGCTGCACGTCGTGGAGGAGGATATGCTGCTCGCGGACCCCAGGGACCACTGATTTGGATCTTGGGCTTTCCAAGGCAAACAGCTAATGTGATATGTTTGGTCTGACCAATATTTACGTACGGTGGTGCACTGCTACGTTATCCTGTTGGCTCAGTACAGTACCTACTTGACCGCAACCCCCCTCTATCCCCCCCCTGCTGCTCCATGGTGATTTCTCTTGGGAATGGTTGGTGGTGGCCGGTAGAATATTGTTTTTGTTTTTGTTTTTTTTCGTTTGGAGGAATACTTGGCTTTCCCCCGGGAAGGTTGCATAGAAATTCTGAAGAAGAAATTGGTTATCACCTCCGAACATCTTGCACGTCATTCATTTTGTCGGACATCAGAGCCAGAGGATACTGATTCCAGATACTAAGAATTAGCCGAGCTACTTCGTAGTCCGTACTCAGTGTATCTAGACTGCCACGTCCTTGGGGGAGCCGAACAAAATCGAACCTCATTGAATTTTCGCACGAGCCTTCGTACCGCAGAAGTGATGCGCCTTACTTTATCGTATCTAGTAGTAGTCTAAATTGTCGAAGCCTCTAAAAAGTCTAAAAAGGTTGCTTGCAAAAGACAAAAAATGGCCGGGGGGGCTCCGGAGGGGGAGCTTTTGTTGAAGCCCCTGCACAAACCATGGGATGACGATCACCCACGGTCCTTGGGACTGGGACTGAAAGTCAAAAAATGATGCGCCATTCAGTCTTATTCCCTCCTAACGTGGGACCCCCCGGGAAAAAGGAAGTTTGTTTGGGGAGTTTTGACACCGAGGTTTAATTTATCTTTGTTTCCTCTGAAGGGAGGGGAGAATCCCGAACAATTGCCGAGATTTTGTGATACTCATAGACACTATTACCCCATAGTCTTCTTTTCTCCAGCACACCGAGACTAGGAGGATTTTGGAGCCTCGATTCGCCCAATGGCTCGGAATTCAATTCCAAAATATACATATAGGTATCCCATTCCCAGTGTTGGTTAATCGTGTTGTCCAAGCGGTCTGATCCCGTGCTACTGGGTTGATGGGCCCCGTTCCGGCCAGTCTAAATGCCCGAATGAAGTGTGGGTTGATTAGTGAAGAAAATGAGAAACGGAGTCACTACTTCATGGAGTACTAGTATGGATGAATAGGAGGAGAGAGAGGGGGGGGGCGGGTCGAAGTGAAGCATCACCGAGGTTGATATCAATAGTGATGGTTCCAAAGTTGCCGCCGCGGATAAGCGTTCAATAGTACCTGAATTGCTTTTTTACGCCCCTTTTCGTCCTTTTGTTCTCTTCGATCCGTTGCTTGTGGCTCTGTTTACAAGGACGTGGGCTCGTTGAGGTTTGTTTGTCTACCTCGTCTATCCGATTGGATCAGTATTGACGTGTGTAGATAGGAATGCAAAGCAGAGGAGGGGAAACGTCCAGGGAAGATCTAGGCTGAGTCGCAGACGCGATTGAAGCGAATTGCCGACGCCCTATGCAGTATGCAGGCACTTCTCCGGCGTCAAACTTGCGATATCGCAAATTAGTAATCCAGGAGGAATCACGAGCAATTAGTAGTGGCTACCCACCAGCAAGCAGCCTTGACTCGTAGCATCATTTTATGAGACGCAGATCATCGATGCTATTGTTCCCTACGGTTGATCATCTCAGTCTCTCCCAGTTTCACAATTGGCGGTTTGCGCGCCCATCGCCGCCTTTTATTGTTTACCCTGCGTTAAGCATTTAATCTGGGATGCTTGGGTCATCTTGTCTTTTTCTTCGTCTGAGACTTTCCTTTTGAGGGGAGGAATTTGAGCGTGTTGTGGTGGCAAAGCGGGATTGACAATTCAACATCATCTTCATGTTTGCTTTGACAATTGATTTTCTTTTCTTTTTCATTTCCTTTTGTTTTGCAACGGATACGTACTCGACATCCCACCCCTTCCCTTTCAGGGAATGGGGAGGCAATAAATGGGTTCAGAAACCCACTTAAAGGCGGGACTATGATCGGACGGTGTCCCTGACGAACGGACAACGTCCCACACCGCGTGCTTGGCAGGGGACGGATTGATGAATCCATTTGCCTTTCCTTGGTTTGGGGACCTCTCCGAAATGCTCGAGGGACGCTTAAAATTCGCCCACTTTCCTGTACGAGGGCAAAGGAGCGAGTGGGAAGCCCTCGCCGGGGGCGTGTGGTATCCACTGCGCCGGCGAAATTTCTAGACGCAGCGCTAGCGGCGTTCATTCGGTAAAAGAAGCGGTTTGGAATGATGATGTGCTCCCCCTCTTGTTCCATGCGAATCTGCAGTTTGTTATTGGTGGCAGCGACGGCGGCGGCGGCGGCGGCGCTGCTGGTGGTGGTGGTTTGCAGACCTGCAGTACAGTACCTAGAGAAAGGCCTAGGTAGGAAGATAATCTTGCTTGGTAGCACCAATTTTTTGTTGGGAGGGACAGTCAATACAATAGAGGAGTAGAATGGTTGTTTCCAGTCGCATCACCGGGCCACATCATTCGCATGGGTGGGAGTTACACCAGAGGGAGATGGAGAACAGTCTGGAGAAAAAGGGCATCGTGATCAGCATTGGAGTGACATGATGCCTCTCTGTCTCTCTATCTCTCACAGGCTGTGCGCGACATAGGGTGAAGATTTGGGAAGGGGGTTGGTTTGGAATTATGTTGTCTACCGCGTTCTCCAGTATGGTGGTCCGTTCGTATGTCTCAGCTTGGGGACATTGAGGAACTGAGGATGGGGTGGGTGTATACAGATAGAATCCCTGGTCAGGCAAAGCTCCGCATAGTCGGCGGACTGAGTCTACTAGTTAGTAAGTGGCTCAATTAGTCACCAAGACTTTGTTGACGCGCAAAACGATGAGTATACATGATGATCACATCAGAAACCACGAGAGTACTCCGATGTTGAGATAAAATCAAGAGCAAATCTGAAAGCGTTGGTTAATTGATAGAGGGATGGATGGATGACTTGGGAAGGGAGAAGCAACAAGAACAAACAGGCAGGTCGTTAGTTCATCATGATTATTATTATCAACAGGATTAATATTATTCTCATAGTTCGTTGGTCCCTCCCAAAAGAGAAGATGGATGAGTGGATGGATGGATGGCTGCTTTCTCTTCTCCCCCCCTCCCCGTCCGCCTTCTCTTTCTCTCCTCTTCCTCCCTCCTTCATCTTTCTCCTCTTCGATCTCCTCCTTTTCTTCCTTCTCTCCTCCCCTCCTCCCCTCCTCACTCTCTCATCCTCCAATTACTGACATTAATTTCCTTCTTAATCATATATTGAACTATTAACCTCTGCTGCATCTTCCGTGACAGCATTCCTCCCCCCCCTCCTCCTCCTTCAGCTTTTTCCCTCCCTGCGTCTCTTCCGCCCCCTTTTCCTCCCCGCATTCTTCCATTGACTGGTACGCGCTCGGGTGCGGGGTGTGCCTGTCAACAAACTGCCACTTAACACGAGCTAGTTCACTATCTGAACAAAGCTGAAGCTTCTCTTCTGTCTCAACTCCTATCACTAAGCTCGCTTCTTGTCACATTCCTCGTCATGGCGGATGATCAGGCAAAAAAGCCCGCCGTTCTGATCGTGGGTGGTCTTGGTATGCATGCCTCATGATGGTTCCTCTTGATCGTGCAGAAATCAGCTGGGTGTTGTACAATCCGACTTACATGCCATTGCGTTTGTAGGGTTCATTGGTCGCCATCTTGCCCTGCATATCCACGAAAACAACCTGGCCTCGGAAGTCCGACTGGTCGACAAAGTCCTCCCTCAGCTTGCCTGGTTGGCCCCTGAGTTTCAAGAAGCTTGCTCGAAAGACAAGTTTGTCCAAGCTGATGCCAGTCGAGAACGTGAGTCGACAAACTCGATCCGACTTGCTTTTGCGCGCATGTCATAGCCTACTGACACTCCGCGTATTTGCTAGAGCACTTTCCCCGGATCTTTGACCGTGCCAACGGCGAGCAGTTCGACTATGTGATAAACTGTGGTGGAGAAACCCGACACTCGCAGCCTGATGATGTTTACGAGGTCCGCAGCTATGCCCTCACCGTTGCCCTCGGTCGCGAAGTCGCCCGTCGAGGCATCCGCTCTTTCGTCGAGTGCTCGACTGCACACGTTTACAAAGGTGGCTCGAGTCCGCGCAAGGAGGACGACAAGTTGCAGCCCTGGCACAAGCTCGCTAAGTGGAAGATGAAGGCCAGTGAGGAGCTGCAGAAGATCCCCAACCTTCACTACTGCTTGCTTCGGTTGCCACACGTCTATGGCGAGTATGATTCCGGTTATTTTGCAATGGGTATCTGCCTTGCGCGAGTTCACTTGGAATTGCAGAAGAACTTGGAACTTCTGTACACAAAGGACCTGAAGATCAACACAATCTACATCAAAGATGCAGCAGGTGCGCTCTGGAAAGCAGCAGAATGGAGGGCAAGCGCTCCGACGGATGGGTCGGCCCCCATTGCTTTCAACGTGGTCGACCATGGTGACACTCGCCAAGAGCACATAGCAGATGCTCTGTCGGAGGTGTTCGGCATGAAGGTCGAGTTCCTCGGTTCTTTGGCATCTCAATTCGCTAAGATGAACCTGGACGATGTTGTGGATGATATGAACGAGGAGTGCCTGCAGGGCTGGGCCGACCTGCTTGAAGAGAAGAAAATTCATAGGCCAGGACCGATCAGCCCGTTCTTGGAGCGGGATGTTCTCAGGGACCAGGACATGTCCATCGATGGCACATTGTTTGAAAAGACCACAGGCTGGAAGCCTACTCGTGAGCGCTTCGATGCTGATGCTGTTCGGGCCATGGTTGAAAGCTACAAACGAATGGGCTGGTGGCCTTAAACATATGGGTCGACGCGAATCTCTTTACTGACCACCACTTTCTAAACATGATACGCGCAAGTGTCATCGCGACCGATTCGGACGAACCCATTGCGTGTGCTCTGATACCCCGGCCGTGAATCACTACGGCCTTGCACCAGGTCAGATCAACCTGACTCGACCCGCCAATTTGATAAAAGCACCTAGACTTTGTTCACCCATTGAATTCCCTTCGCTTCCGGTACGGACACTGTACAACACGGAAATCACGGATCTTGTGCTTTGTAATATTATTATCCCATGCTTGGGACACTCTGGGTTCCTGTTATCGAGCGATTGGTATGTACTACTATATTCTTGACTTTCTTGTCAATTGGTGTTTGGAGTTTCACGAGTCCCCATGTTCTGATCATGACCTGCATCTACACAGCTAGTTTTTCTTCTGCCGCGCTGCATCTCGATAGGCTGAGCCTGTTTTGAGAATGTTGATACCTCGTGATTCTACAGTCGTTTTCTGTATTTTACTTCTTTGCTGCACTCCATCTTGGCCATGGATTTCAGCCCCCATTTCCCTCCCACCTTCAGGAGTTGTATTTCTTCATTTATCTCTTGTGATCTCTCCATACTCCTTCGCATCAATGAGGCATGAACAGGACTCAATGATGTTTTTTTGCGCGTCAAAAATGATATTTATCTTCTCGGATAGAAAGGCCAGGTCGGCACGTCGCACGCAGGCGTGGCTCTAATCCATGTGTGATCATTGCGTTGAGCATGTAAATCTCAACTTCTCGTTTCCTTCTCAGTATAAGTTATGTAGTTTTATCGAAATCATTTGGGGGGGCGGCAGGCAGATATCAAGATGAGAGAAAGACCACCATACCGGAAAAAACACATTCCTTCCGTCCATCAACGCTGCTACTAGACTGTGCACAGAATTAGAACCCGGGCAATTCGAAAATACTCATCACGTGGTCTGTACATCGATCCCAGGGATCGTCATTGGGATATCCCAAGCTGACATGCGACAAGAAAAGATACACAAAGCCATCTGACGTATACTTAACAAGGATATTGTTCCTATACTAATCGTGCCACATAAAAAATGTTTATATGAATCTTATGTTCTTGTCACTGTATTTGTCTTCCTCCATCTGCACGCTCCTTTATAGCGCTTGTTTCCATTCGCTCCCTTCTTTTTTTTGCTTTTCTCGTGCAATATGAAGTCTTCCCTTCCAAGGTTCTCCATAGAAAGAATAGATAGATGAAATCAGAGGCAGACAAAATAACAAGACGCGAGGCTCCAAGAAATGCAATCAAAGGATGTATTGGGGGCACGGCATGCATTGTTTGCCAATAATTCACGCGTGTTGAGAGGTAAAACAGGAGAGGTCAGGGAAGGAGAGAGAAAAAGATAAAAGTATAGGTAGTTAAGGCAGCATGAAGGAAGTCTTTAACCATAAGAAGTATGTATCCAAGTTTCGAGCGCGATATAACACAAGAAACAACTAAATCAAAATTCCCAGGTCTCGTCAACGGATTTGATGGCCCATTCGAACTTCTCGCGGAGGGCCTTGGAGAAGAACTTCTCGATGGGGACGTCGAACTTCTTACTGAAGACGACGGTAAGACGGGGGTCGATATAGTTCTAGACATAGATAAGTATGAAGGACGGATCAACTGGCAGAGAGGGAAATGGGAAAAAAACTCACAATCTTCGAAGTACCCAGGGCAACCTCCTTGTTGTCCTCTTTGTCTTGAGCTTGGAGCTCCATCGTCTCAATACGCTGCTCGAGCTTCTTGATGGCGGTCTCGAGCTTCTCAACAGTGGGAGCCTTGCCTTCGGCTTCCACCTTGCCAGTCTTGTTCTCCTTGTTGAACCTCTTCTCCATGTCCTTAACGACCTCAAGACGAGAATTCAGCTCGCTTGCCTTCATTTCTTTCTCTCCATCAGCAACGAGCTTCTCGTTGTCCTTCTCGAACTTCTTCTGGATCTTTTGCCGTTGTTCTTCAAGCAGGAAAGCCTGGTGTTCCTTGACCCATTCCATGTCCATATCCTCGTCCATCTCGAAGAACTTGGCGCCTTTCTTCTTCTTCAGCGTGGGCTCAAGGTTGAGCATCTGCTGCTTGAAGCGCCAACGCTGATAGCGAAGACCCTTGATCTGATTTGCCCGAAACACATTAGCTGCAATTCAGATGAGGTGTCTGCAGAGTTTGCTTACGCGTTCGCTCATCTTCTCCATTTGGTTGGCATGGGACGCAGCGACAGTCCGCTTGTGGTTACAGAGAATAGCGACCTTGCGGTTGGCATCGTTGTAGGCCTTCACCTTCTCCGCAATGTTACCCGTCGCTTTCATCTCCTTGAGCAACGTAGACATGGTGTGGGAGGCGTTGTAGGTACGGAACACTTTCGCAGTCAAGCCTTGCATGTAAGCAGACAAGTGCTTGTTGAGTGCAGAGGTCTAATGAAGTCAGATCGCGATGATCGTGTGAGCTAGGAGCAGTGCAACATACCGTCAATCGATCGAAAATCTCGTCGCCCTCCTTCTTGGGCGCCTTCTTGAAGATTTTGAGGTTCTTGAAAACCTGCGCATCGACTTCGACTTCATCATAGAACCGTATACTATCCTTACCCAGGAAATCGAAGACAACCTTGTTCGGAGGCTTGAGAGTGACATTCTCATACTTGAGAGAACAACAACCCACGGTTTCAGCCTCGTCTTCACCCTTCTCATTACCTGCACGAAGGGCAAACTGATCGATGAGGTAGACGGCAGTGGCCTTCTGGCGCTCGACCATTAATGCATGCTTGAGGTTCTTCTGGTAATCCTTGCGAATTCGGGCGATATGGTGCTTCAATTCACGAGCCTTTTCGAACTTCTTATAATCACTCTGGCCCTTGACATCGGAATTGGCAGCAAGCATGACGTACTTGTAATTTCCGTTGATGTTCTCTTGCCACATGGCAAGCCATGTGCCTTCTTGGTCGTTCTTCACCTCCTTCCAACTGTGGCCTTCGGGTGGTGGAGGAACAGGGGCGTTTTTCCCGATGTTGATTGTGATCTGCTCCGGCAGAACTCGAGCCTTGACACGGCCGGTCTTGGGATGTTCACCACGACCACGGAACAAGGCCGGCGGTTCGACTCGGAAGTTGCCGACTTTCTGCTTGCGACCGTCCCACATGCAGTACATGTAAGGAGCTTCTTGTTCATCTTTCTCGGCTTTTAAGCGCTTCTTCTCGGCAGGAGGCAAGTTCTTCTTCTCGAGGCGCTTCATGTCATAGTATGCGAAAATGGGTTGAAAGTCACACTTGGAGAACTCTTTGATATCAACCTTGTTGCCTTTGGAGTCGGTTGCGCCCCCGGTCTTCTTGAGAATGTCCCGGAAATCCATGAAGAAATTCTTCTGGAAAGTGGGGTTTTCAACGTGGTGAGTCGAGTTCAGCATGCTGCCAAAGAAACCGGCGACCTCTTCCGCGTCAGGATGAAGATTGACGGGGATGCCGTCATATTTCAACTTAACATTTTTAGGAAGAGGTTCATAAGGAGGAGGGAAGACCACGCCATTGTGTTCGAGCGTAGTCCACTTGATCGTGCCGTCGCCCTTGGTCGGATCCTCCCACCACTTATACTCCTCCTCCTCGTCGGCGTCCTCAACTTCCTCGCTTTCTTCCTTTTTCACGGGGGTTGCTTTGGGGGTCGCCTTTGCGGTAGAGGCTTTCGTAGGAGTAGCCTTGCCGGCCGCAGCTCCGCGCTTGACGGTAGTGACAGCAGTCTTCTCTGGAGCTCTGGCGTGTTTGGCTGTCTTTTTCACGATACTGGGCTTCGCGTCCTCGGGCTCCTTCTTCACGCCATTGGTTTGCTTCTTAGCCGCTGTTGCCTTGGTGGTCTTCGGAGTAGCCGTGCTGCGGCTGGACTTGGCTTCTTTCTCGCCTTTCACTTGGATCCGTTTTTTCTCGGCAGCGAGCTTCCTCTCGATGGGGACATCCGAGTCTGATTCATCGCCGATGGCGGTTTCGGAAGCCTTCGGGAGTTTGCGACCGTTGAGCGCGAGAGGCACATCATCATCCGTCTCAGGGTCCTCGTGCTTAACAGACGTGCGACGACGCTTGCTCTATCGAAAAGTCAGCCGATTGACTAGATTCGTAACCGACGTTGAACATGGAACACTGGGAGTGGCGGAGGTAGGTGTGGCGTACCAAAGGTTGATCCTCCTCGCTGCTTTCCGGCTCAGCATATGACTTGATTTGACCAACACTGTTGCGCGACTTCCTCTTCGAAGCGGCGCCGGCTTGAGCATCCGCATCCGCCATCTCAACATCATTTTCGAATTTCACCGGACCGAACCGAATTGACACTCCAGGGTCAACATGACCGTTTGTCTCTGTCGCACCATTCCATGTCAAGTTAGTGGATATACTGGAGTGATCAATGGAGGGTAGACGTGAAGAAGTAATGATGTTGAGGTGAGGGGTGGGTAGGCGCATTGAGGCGAATGTCACTCAATAGGAAGGGAGAATTAAAGACTGAGTAGAACAGGGAGCGAGAACAGCACGCGAAAGCATGTATGCTAAATTGATGAAACTCACCCGTATGGCGACCATTGGCCTGGACGAGTGGGGTGTCATCGTCCGAGGAGCTCATGTTTGCAAGGCGACGGGGATGATAGAAGCGCTGAGAGCCAGAGGCCCGGTACGAGGCAATCCGGGAAGCGGAACTCGAAGGATGTGAGATTATTGAACCGCTGAATTTGGCGAATGGAAGAGGCGCTTGACGGAGGGATGCGATCAATGAAAGCCTGGCCAATGAGAGAGCTACCAGAGGACGAAGCGTCACAGAGGAGGAAGATACATGGACGATGGACGCTAAGGACAAGAGAGGAGCCAAGAGGAAGATTGAGAAGAGAAGAGAAGAGAAGAGGGAGAGAAAATCGGATGAAAGGCAGGGGAGGGAAACAATCAATGGAGAATGGGGAAGCTGAAAAGAAGGGGAAGAAAGAGCCAGGAGAGATGACAAGAGGGAAAAAAGACTGAGGGAAGAAAGAGAGAAGAGAGAGAGAGAGAGAGAGAAGAAGAGACGAGAGCGAGGCGAGAACCTGGAATGGAATGGAAAACGAGGCCGTCCCGGGTTTGGGGCCTGAGGCGATCGATTACCTACAGTACTAACTAACTAACTATAGACTCACAGAGTCAACTTGCAAGGACTTAACTAAGGCTCACCTCATGGTTTCCAAGTTTGACTTTCACGTTTCTCCGGACCGTCCAGCCACTCCCAGCGCGAGAAGCGGCCAGAAAACCACTGGCCTGAGGAATCCAACCCCCACTCAGTTGGAGAACTGGATGACGATTCCATTTCATTTGCGCCGGAGAGAGCTGTGGATGCCTGAGGGATCTTTATTATTGCCTGGGTACTCCGTACAGTGGGTGAATCGGAGTGGCGAAGTCACATGACTGTTTGTAGTGTTTGTGATGTTGATGATGTTGCCGGCACTTGCATTGTAGGTCCCTCCTGCCACCCGAATCATCACACTCACCACACTATCAGCATCTTCCCAATCTGGACTAGCGTGAACTGGAATCCCGTGCTGGCCGGCTGTCGGAAGAACAGAAACAGGAGTCCCAAGTTCAACCACCGACTTCTCATCCGCCAGCCCCAAAAGAGGATTCTCTGACCTCCTCCCCTCCCCACCCCTCCCCCCTCCACAACTTGCTATATCGTTGGTCTTAGATCCGACCGTACGGTTTCTTCCACATTCAAGATGTTCTCCCGTGCTGTTCGTCCGGCCGTTCGCGCTGGTAGTATTGCGGTCTCCCGGTAAGTTCCCTCAGTCCGGGCCATCCACACAACCCACACCCACACTCACAGCCCGTTGCCCATTGTGCATTGGCTTGCCAATGGCTCGCCAATATCAATCGACCTGGAACAATGGGAGAGCTTGAGTTGATGAGATGGTTCAATGGCTGATTTATCCGGAAGCACTGCTCCTCCCAACGCCGCCAACTTCGCGACTCTGCGTGAAATCGAGGGCCGTCTCAAGTCCATCAAGAACATCGAGAAGATCACCAACACCATGAAGGTCATCGCCTCTACCCGTCTTACCCGCGCCCAGAAGGCCATGGAGGAGTCCCGCAGCTACGGTCAGACCTCCAACACCGTTTTCGAGCAGGCTGAGACCAAGCCCCTCGAGGACAAGAAGACTCTGTTCGTCATCGCCAGCTCCGACAAGGGTCTCTGCGGTGGTATCCACTCCGGTCTCAGCAAGGCCACTCGCCGTATGCTCCAGCAGACTCCCAACGCCGACATTGTCGTCCTCGGTGAGAAGGCCAAGGCTCAGCTGTCCCGTACCAACCCCAACGCCATCGTCCTGAGCTTCGCCAACGTCTGCAAGGACGTCCCCACCTTCGCCGATGCTCAGGCCATCGCCGACCAGATCTCTCTGCTCCCCGAGGACTACGCCAGCGTTAAGATCGTCTACAACAAGTTCCTGAACGCTCAGAGCTACGAGCCCGCCACCGTTGAGGCTTTCTCCGAGGAGGCCATCACTCAGTCCCGTGAGTTTGAGCCGTTTCTGCACTCAAGTGAGCTACATGCTGAATGATCTTTACAGCCAACCTCTCTGCCTACGAGACTGATGAGGAGACTCTCACCAACCTCCGCGAGTACGCTCTTGCCAACAGCTTGTTCTGGGCTCTTGCCGAGGGTCACGCCTGCGAGATCTCTGTGAGTCGCTTCTGTTGAACTATCACGCCATGAATCAATGCTAATCAGATACAAGGCCCGTCGCAATGCCATGGAGAACGCTTCCAAGAACGCTGGTGAGATGATCAACAAGTAAGTTCTGCGGTCCCTCGTCGTGGGAACGACGCTAATGCATTGCAGGTTCCAGATTCTGTACAACCGTCAGCGTCAAGCCGCCATTACCAACGAGCTGGTCGAGATTATCACTGGTGCCACCGCCAGTGCGGACATGTAAAAGCTTTTCCGAAGCTTTTGTGGGGAGGAGTCACCATGTGTGTAGACTTGCTCATAAATACCTAGATGCTTTCCAGCCTGTAAAATCTATCCTATCTTTTCTTTGTCCAGGGTATTTTTGTGTGAGATGAATGAAGTGAATCAACCATTTCATCCAGAATATGATGCTTTGAAATTATGCGATGCTGTCATTGTATTGATGCTATCAGGGAGAGTATAATACTGAAGCTGTGAATTCACTTCGAGTATCTATTATCTCGTCGACATACACACTGCACGCTGCATCTGTACTGAATATTCAATATGGTATCGATTCACAATCGAGATAACTGTTCATAGGCATCCTCTGTCCAACTGTCGCAGTTCGCAAGTGTGAATGTGTTCTCAGTCTTATTGACCTTCAGATAGCTATGCCCTCTATGAGTACACTCAAGACCTCCGATTCACTCCTATTACTCCTAGGACACTCTACCTTATAAAAGCAGTCTGCCTGCCTTTCTCCCTCCTCTACCAATCCTCGATTGACCACCTGTCACCCACTGCAGTCTCGATCACCCACCCAATTGATCCATCGAGGTAGTCTACATCAAAACAAACGCAAACACTTCTGAGACACAAATCACAACAACCTTCTCAAACACACACCCCTCCATCCCCAGCACCTCGACATCTCCCAGTTCCACTGCCTCCTTCACTTCAAGCCTACCCACGCCGACGTTACCTCATTTCATCTTCCAAATCCTTTTCCCAATCCCGCTCCTCCACCACAAGCCCACCAACCTCACCCACCTGCACCTCTCGAATCCCCAAACCGAACCCCAAAAAACCATCACACCAGACAAGAACGCATGCAGCCCGCCAACCACCACCGCCGACACACCCAACGGGCAATATGACGACCCCAACCTTTTCCTCGTCCACCTTCATCGACTGCTACGCAACCCTCAACATCAAGCCGCACGCCGACCTCAAAGAGATCAACAGCGCCTACAAGCGCCTCGCTCTGAGGTATCACCCGGACAAGACCGAGGGAGGAGATGCCGAGACTTTCCAGAAGGTGAGTGCAGGTGCAGCTGGCTTGGTTTACGCAGATACGCAGATATACCCACACCCACACCCAAACCCAGACAAAACACGCTTTTACTTTACTCGTCTTTCCCCCTCCCCTCTTCTGTATATCAGATTACCCTTGCCTTCCTCTCTTTCACCCCTCATAAAAGCCATTATCGGAAGCTAAACTCACCAATACGTAAACAGATCCTCTACGCCGTCGAAACCCTCCGCGACCCCAACCACCGCGCCATCCACGATGCCGCCCTCGATGAACACCGCTGTCGCAACCTGAAATACACCGCAGACGCGGGGGCCTTCTTTCGTCGCGGCTACCACCGTCACCACCACCACCAGCAGCAGCAGTATCGTGCCGATGACCCATATAACCAAAGCCGATACGAGGCCTCTTACCGCCACAGCGTGCACATGGATCCCACGGCGCCGGAGTCCATTGAGATCATGGAGCAGATGCGTCGGGACCGGGAGTATAGCGAGCAGCTGGAGCGGGAGCGGGAGCGGGAGACTCGAGAGGCGGAGGCTGCTGCTGCTGCTGCTGCCGCCGCGGGGTTGTTTCAGGAGGAGCAAGATGGGGAATGCGAGGGGTATGACCCGGGTCGGGTGGTGGATGATGAGTTGAGTTCTTGGTCTTCTTCGTCGGAGGAGCCGATGGGGTATTATGATGAAAGTGGGTGTGTGGTGACGAGGAAGAAGGATAAGAAGAAGAAGCAGGCAAGGAGGAGGGGAAATGCTGGTGAGGGGGTGAAGGGGGTGGAGGAAGAGGTGAACGAGGAGGAAGAGGAGGAGGAAACTTGGATTGGGTATTCGGATAAGACGGCTTATTGGTCGGAGGAGAAGCAGGCTAAGGATCAGGCTCAGGAAGAGAGGCGCGCCAGGTGGATGGCTAGTCTGTTGGATCCGGATGCGGGCTGGAAGTCTATGAAGTATTCTTGGGGACGGCAGCAGGAGGAGAATAAAGAGGAGTCTGAGAAGGATTTCGAGGAGGAGTGTGACGAGGAGTATGAGGGAGAGGAAGGTGAGTATGAAGAGGGGGAGGAGGAGGAGGAGGAGGAGGAGGAGCAGTCCGACGAAGAGGACAGTGCTGACCTCCTATCAGAGGGTAAATCCGATGGGCAGGAGAAAAGCACCTCCATGGGTAACCTGATTGATCTCGAAGACGACGCCAATGGCCACACAGAGATGCCCACTGTGGCCAGCAAAGGAAGCACCAAGTCTGCCACTGAGCTCGTCCCTGAAGACCACCATAAGTCGGCCGATCTGTTGGTCTTTGTGGATGACAAGAACTCACAGGCTAGTAAAGCGGACAATGATCTGGGAGAATGCGAGGACAAGGTGGATCTGGATGGACAGCCAGGCCGTGCGCAAGGACACAAAGACGCTGGCTGGAAGGAGAACGAAGAATGTGTGAGTCTAGCCGGCTTCTCCTGGTTTTAGCAAGTCTTAAGGACCATACTAAGTTTGAATTAGTATGGAACCCCCGGGGCCGAAGTCTTCCACGAGATGTTCTGCAAAGAGGATATTGGCCCGAAGCGGAAAGAAGTATGCATGTGTGGAAGGGTCGAGGGTATCGCAGACGATGAAGAGGACTGGTTCCGCTATCCTGGGCAGATGCCCTGGGGCATGAGCTTGCCAAACAAATTCTCCAAACGCAGCACCACCGACAACGACGACAACTATGACGATGAAGACACAGACGAAGAAGAGGACAACTCCGAGGGAGATGCAATCGGCGGTCACGAAGGAGAAGACCTTGAAGACGACTCGACAGTCCACAACTACAACCACAGCCCATACATCAACCACAACGATCACGATCACGATCACGATCACGATCACACCCAACCCACACCAAAGACCTCAAACACCGCCAATGGCTACATCAACATTCCCTCCGAAATCAGCTTCCACTCCGAAACCTACCACTTCTACGATACAAAAGCCGAGCACCCAGCCGCCGCACAGCAATCCGATTCCGACTTCGTGACCGCAAACGAGGACCCGGCCATGTCGACCGACTCCCTAACCCGGCCCGCCAACATCATCGCAGCACCCCCACACGGCCTCAGCGCCTACCTCACGCCGCTGCTCCCCTACTTCGAGTCCAAGCTTAACCGAAGCGACGGCCGCTACACCCCGGACGACATGGTCGTCGAATGCCGCGGGATCATCTTGGAGACCTTCTGCGGGTGGATGGAAGGCGTGCGGCGTACGTTCCGGGATGCGGCGACGCGTGGCTGCAACGACGAGGGTGAATGCCTGCATCTGGGTTACTGGGACAAAGCCTATGGGCAGGCGGAGTGCAAGGTCTGCGGGCAGTGGGAGCCGATTTTTACACTCACCTGCCCCGGTTGCGGGCTGGAGGCGTGCGTGGCGTGCAAGTTTACGGCGCCGGCTACTTGGAGTCGTGGTCAGGTGTCTGGTAGCCTGGAATGAAATCTTACCGTGGTGAACATTTGATGGAGCTGAAATGACGAAGAGAGAGAGGGATTTGGCATGTAATTCTTGATATGGACCAGGTTTTTCTTCGACGCGAACTCTTAATCGATCAATCTATCTATCAAATCTGAATACGACCAGCTCACGATTCCCATTCTCACCAACAATGTACCTCTCGTTTCCGTAGATCTTGCCTCGGCCAGTGAGCTCAAATGCCTCATCCTGCATGAGTCTGGTGTGCGAAGTAGGGGTTTGAATGCTCAGAAGCATCCGCATGTCGAACGGCCACCGGATCGACGACATATATAGACAATACCCCACTTGGGCTTTCTCGTCGTACGCTTCCGAGACAATAGCATAGGATGGCTCATTCCATGGAGAGGACCTAAGGGGACCCGTCTGCAAGCTACAGTTGCCGCGGTAAGGGGGCAGGGAGACATCCACCGCTCGTCTCCAAGCAGGGCCATCTCCGACCAAGGGGATTGTAGTCACCCGCACCTCAGTGGTCCAGTCCGCTGGGCCCCTTCGTACCTGCGGCTCTGGACATCGACTTTCGATTATTTCTATCGAATGATCATCGTCCGTGATATTCAGACACTGCACCCCGGGGAGGCCTCGTTGGCGCACAGAATAGAAGCCCAGCTCTCTGAAGCCGAACCGAGAGACGATCGGGGGCCCTTGGTCCTCGGCCTCCTCGCGCAGCCGACCCGTAGGATCCAGGGAGGGCCGGTACGACGACGGGGCGGAGATGTCCCAGACCGAGAGCGACTCGATCGGGGCATCGTCGTCGGCCGTGTACAGGCTGCGGTTCGGCTGCCAGATGTAGATCGCATAGTGCGTCTTGCTGTGGGTCGAGTAGAACCGGTCTCTCTCACTTAGCGGATGGCCGAGGAACATGATCTTCCACTCGTTGCGGAAGGTGATGCTCCAGGTGCCGGTCGATGGCGACTGGGTCACGTCGAACGAGGAGGCGAAATGCCGATGCACGCCGTCGCTGTCGTTGAGCCAGTGGAAGGCCTTGGGCTCGGCCCATTCCACCACCAGCACCCGCTTCTGCAGGCGGAGGCGCCGGATGACTTTGCCGGTGATGATGAAGGGCACCATGAACCGACGGCTCGTGTCCAGGTCCATGAGCACCAAGCAGGCATGGTCCGCACTCGGATACACCACCACGCCTTCCTCGTAGGACCAGAAGGACTCGGAGAATAGGCAGTCCACGCGCTGTACGAGTTGGCTGGCGTGGGTCTCCCACGGCTGGACTGGGAACCACTCCCGCTCGCCCGTGACGCCAAAGTCGTCACATAATCTATACTTCTGTACGGATTGGGGTTGGCCGCGACGCAAGTGGTCGTATCGAGAAGCAATCCCGTCGAAGAGTTTGCGCCAATGATCGTCCTCTGCGGCTGCGGGCGGCGAATCGTCCGTGTCCGTCTCGTGGTCGAGCTCCCGCACCTCTCGAGCTCGAGGGAAGAGCTGTCTCAGCAGCGGGATGAGGTACAGAGGACTACTGAAAGCCTGATTCCATAGTTTGCAGACCCGACGACAAGTGATGATGTCTCTAGGCGTAAGCTGATTGAAGACCATCCAGAAGATCTCGCGGGGTAGAGCTGTCAGAGTTGTCGTGGTGCCCTCGTACTCCATATCTGCAGACATGGTTTGACTGGCACTTGCGGGGTTACGAGATGTCGTGTGATCATGGAAACACGGAGATGTGAAGATTATGGTAATGAGACAATGATTGAGCTATGCTCAAATAAGGTCGACGACATTTAGCCTAGCCATGGAAGCGTCATGCAAGGGTGCAAGAGCGGGGAAAAGTGCATTTGAGCCTGCAGGGCAAATTGTTTGTTGGTGGTTGTTTGGGTGGTGTTTACTTCGGAGATCCAGAGACTCGCCAGAATGAATGCGGGATGACAGTAGTGTCCAGCTCACCGCCTGCTCTATCAAGCAATCTATCTGACAGTTCTGCCCGTCAACCCTTCCCAGATTCAGAGGCGGTGGGAAGACACTCCCTGTGTATACATACATGGAAAATCAACCAATTAATCCAAGTCAATGTCACATGCCAAGAGCTTCAGGACACCTTGCTTCTATCTTCCTTCTCCTTCCCCACGTTGACTGTCGTCTAGAAAATGCAGTACATCTCCTAGACTGCTGAACTTGTATCATTCATCTAGTCTGGTAGTCAAGACAACCGCACATCCTCACAATGCTCCCGCCCAGCTCAGCTGTCTTCCTCGCCGCGTCGCTGCTGGCGGCTTTGCCCGTCCAAGCCGATGGACTCTACACCAAGAAATCCCCTGTGCTGCAGGTGACGTCCAAGAACTACGACCAACTCATTGCCCACTCGAACCACACATCAGTAAGCTTCCATCGTGAACCTCACTTCCCAGATTAATCCCGAAACTAACACATCTCCCACCCTCACAGATTGTAGAGTAAGCCAATCCTCCTCTTCATACTTCCCCTCCCAACCCACCACCACCACCACCACAATTCGCCTTTCTAAACCCCCTCAACCCTCCAGGTTCTACGCCCCCTGGTGCGGCCACTGCCAAAACCTCAAGCCGGCCTACGAGAAAGCGGCCAAGAACCTCGACGGCCTGGCCAAGGTGGCCGCCATTAACTGCGACGAGGACGCCAACAAGCCCATCTGCGGCCAGATGGGGGTGCGCGGCTTCCCGACGCTAAAGATCGTGACCCCCGGCAAGAAGCCCGGCAAGCCGCGCGTGGAGGACTACCAGGGGGCGCGCACCGCCAAGGCCATCGTCGAGGCCGTCGTCGACCGCATCCCGAACCACGTGCGCCGGCTGACCGACAAGGATCTCGATAGCTGGCTCGCTTCGACCTCGGGTGCGGCAACCCCCAAAGCGATCCTCTTCACGGAAAAGGGCACCACCAGCGCGTTGATCCGCGCGCTGGCCATTGACTTCCTGGGCGCGATCCAGGTCGCCCAGGTGCGGAGCAAGGAGACGGCGGCCGTGGAGCGATTCGGGGTCACGGCGTTCCCCACGCTCGTGCTGGTGCCGGCGGGTGGCAGCGAGCAGGATGCCATGGTCTACGACGGGGAGCTGAAGAAGGCGCCGCTCGTCGAGTTCCTGAGCCAGGTCGCGGCGCCGAACACCGATCCTGCGCCCGTCTCGGCTCCCAAGAAGAAGAAGGAGGCGCAGAAGAAACAACAAGAAGAGGAGGCCCAGCCCGACGACGAAGCCACAATGGCACAGGAGTCGTCGGCGGCCCCTGCGGCTCCTGTTCCCGCGCCTCAGGTTGAACTCCTGATGACCCCGGAGGCCCTTGCCGCCGCTTGCCTGGCGCCCAAGTCCGGCACTTGTGTGTTGGCCCTTCTTCCTGAGGAACAAGAGCCACAACAACCGGACGAGAAGGAGAGCTCGGCGGCGGCGGCGGCGCAAGTCGCTCTGGCCAGTTTGTCCGAGGTGGCGCACAAGCACGCGCTGCACAAGAGTAAGCTGTTCCCTCTGTACGGTGTCCCGGCCACCAACAGCGCGGTTAAGTCCCTGCGCGCGGCGCTGGAGCTGTCCGAACAGGACCTGGAGATTGTGGCCGTCAACGGTCGGAGGGGGTGGTGGAGAAACTACGATCCCGCCGAGGCTGATTACAGCGTCGAGCGCGTCGACGCGTGGGTGGATGCCATCCGGCTTGGGGAGGGGTCCAAGCAGAAGTTGCCCGAGGGTGTCATCGTGGTGGAGGAGGCCCAGGAAGAAGAGAAGCCCGTGGTCGCCGAACATGACGAGTTGTGAGATTAATCAGGGATATCCTCAATGTATGTGTGTATTCACCTCAGTAGCGTTACCAATGGTGTTTTCAATTAGGTAGGAAACATGTTTTACAAGTTATCGCAAGCGTATGAGAAACGAGTCGAAAAATTCACACCTCAATAAGAAGTCCTCACAAGAAGTAAATTAGAATATATTCCAGTCGAAGAGATAAATCAAACAGCAATCAACACAAAGTTTACAATAGATAGTATAGTCATTACACATGTCCGTCGCCTCCTCTTCCCCCCATACTGCATCATTATCATCAAAATAGGTAGATGAGAGATAGCTCATGAACCTCACTCATGGGGCCCATACCTATAATTATAGCTTGTAGCCCAATTCCTCTCGTCGATCGTCCGTCAGGCGCCCCCATTCCAACAGGAGCCTGAAGAAGTAGACTTCCATATCTTCCTTCCGCAGTACCTGCGCCGCCCACTTCCGGCCTTCCTCTGCGATCCATTGACCCTCGATATCGTGGGGCTTGAGGAGCGCTCCCTTCTCAGGAGTGGAGGAATGGTCGCTAGATTCGACGCCCGAGAAATATGCCAGGGTACTCCACAAGCCGTGGAGGCGGACATCTACGGGCACAAAGTGTAGCCAAGGGGTGATGCGCGTTTCGAACCATTGGCGGAACAGCCCCGTCTTAA
Source organism: Aspergillus fijiensis CBS 313.89 (assembly GCF_003184825.1). Classification (NCBI taxonomy): domain Eukaryota; kingdom Fungi; phylum Ascomycota; class Eurotiomycetes; order Eurotiales; family Aspergillaceae; genus Aspergillus; species Aspergillus fijiensis. The sequence goes on along the minus strand of NW_024469070.1, from coordinate 42,743 downwards.
AGGGGAGGCTGTGGCTCTGCATGAAAGGAAGGAAGCGGCCGCTGAAGCCGGCGCCGTCGGCGTCGAAGAGATACCGGTTCTGCCAGTGAGCTTGAAAGTCCACTCGCCCCGCCAGTCCGAATTCGGCAGTCTGGTCCTCACAGTCTTGGTGCCTGCAGCGGACAATCGGGTCGAGAATTTGGACAGCTGTGTCGAGGTGAAGGGAGGAAGACGGAGAGGTGCCAGGGAGGATCTGGTAGCGGTACGAGTCGGTGGTGTTGTCCGCTGTGGGCAGGAAAACGGAGACGTGGTTGTGCGTGTTGTTATTGATTAGGTGGGTGAGGCGTTGTCGCGGCATGCCTTTCCATTCGCCTGAATGGCTGATACCTTCAGAGGTACTGCCGATCCAGAACAAGGTGTTCGACTTGTCGGTATAGTTTGCATCCGGGTAGTCTGTCGACGGTTTGTATTCGATCTTGTCGACGTAATTCCACGGACTTGGGAAAATGATGTCGCCAAATCCGGCAATCGCGCTCTGGCTGAAGACTGGAATAAGTTCTTGGGAGACCTTGAAAGAGGCTGGTGACATGAAGAAGCCGTGAAGATGGGCCAGGTCCGGCTGGTGGCAGATATCAGTCGCCAGGGCCCAGTCAGATGGGAACTCGCCCAGGGAGTGTGGCCGAATACAACTGATGCAGAGATGGCGGCGGTCCCATATGCGTTGAGAGCGTGCCTTAGAAGATGGAGGACAAGTCGCGCTCACGTAACGGTCGAAGATATTCTTAAATGAACTGTCAACGAACATAGTGTCGTGCGTTTGATCAGCCGGCTCGATCGGCAGCCATTGGTCGCTACGGCCGGTTGACCATTCATTTTGTATGCGTTCGTCTTGTAGCACGGGATGTGAAAGGGCTTGGTCTTTGAGGGCGCTCATTTCCTCCCAAGGTACAGCCACCCGGGGCTCATCGTTCAGATTGAAAGCCAGATCCATGTCTGGCAGGTGTTCGGCGAATTTCTCGATCATCTTGGCGGCACTAATGACCATCCAAGCATGGGTAGGCTTGATGCCCTCTTGAACTCTGGCCGTGCCATTCCGAATGCTGATAGCGCCGATTTCATTGTATGGGTTTGTGGCTAATTTTTGCGTCATATCTCGGATTGCTGCCGGGGATACCGAGCGGAACGGAAGCAGGTTGTTGTGGATCTCATCGAAATCATCGATGACAAGGGAGGATTTATTCATGGCGAATTCGTACCATTTGTCGAAGTTCCTAGTTCAACGTCAGTTGAGGCATGCACCAACGAGTAGGATTGAACCTACGGTGGCGGATGTTGGTTATATTGTAGGCGGTACTGCGCGACAGCATCAGCCAAAGTTTGACTGCTATTGGCCCTGTGAAGCCATTTGTCATGGTGCTGCCTGCCCTCATAAATAAGCAGATCAATGGGATGCAGATGGGCGACACTGCCTTGCTGAGTCACGAAGATAAAGCCAATCCCTGCCATTACGGTCAAGGCAACGCGCAAGGTGATATTAAACCGATAAAGAAACTGCGGTTCCTCTTCCGAGACCGTTCGCGCGTATAGAAACGATAACCCCCCGAGGTAGTTCAAGAGTAGAGCGGCGAAAGCACGAGGAGCAGTGACGAGTGGGAATGGCTGATGTCCATCGAAAAGGGTTGCAGTCCAGGTATAATACAAGGAGACAAAGCCAGCCAATACTGAGAGCCCGACAACACCATAGTGAGGGATCTGACTGAGTTAGCAAGTCCGTATTGCGCGGCCCGATGCGATAAACTTACTAGCTGAGATGCTGAGACTATGACGCAAGCCACCAGCGCACCCTGGCCTATAGCACTTCGCAGGAAATGAGGGTTGACAAAATCATCGCTGCCATGAGACCTGACAGTAATGTAGGCTATAATAGCACCCCAGAATGCAGCCACACCCTTGAATTCCGATATGGTCAGATTCCTATATCCACAGACAGGGATATGAATGACTCACGAGTAAACTGAATCCCCAGGACACTAAGGTCTGTTTCCTCCTGCCGTCACGAGGTCGCGCACCTTCATTAGACAGCTCCGCAGCACCGATCAAAATCATAGAGTCGAAGATGGCGCTCAAAACTCTCAAAGTGTGTAGGCGCGGATACTGGCCTGAAACAGTGGCGCAGATATACGTCGATTCGCGCCCTTGATCGAATGCCATCGCCAGATATCCGCTTGCCAACAGGCTAGCCGCTGACGCGACATATCTTAGTTGACTGCGGAAGACGAAGTAATGAATGCGACTGGCGATAGTCGCTACCATGCGAAGTTGCGCATTTTGTGGGCTGTCGGGAGCGGTCCATTTCGTAGATGATCGGCCCCGTTGGTTGCGCCAGTAATCATAAATAGCAATGAAGAAGGGTATCGCATACTAGGATCAGAGCATTGATGTTAGTCCTGACGTCTGCCTCTGTTCTGTATGCTGGCGCACCTACCGCGTAGCCATCCGGCGCGCATTCGATGTTTGCAGTTATCTGTCGATATAGACCAACGCGGGCACAGCCAAGCACAGAAACCAGGCCGATTTTGAACCATCGGGCCAAGTTGCGCGTTTTTGAAGGAGTGATACTGCTACTGCTGCTCTCCAGGCTAATAGGCGACGAAGGTTCGTCGATTGCCTGTTCGCGCTCTGTCAAAGGTATGACGCTGTACTTGTGCACCGAGGATGACGGAATTGGGATTCGGTTGATGAAGCGACTTAGTATCAGAAGGGAGAATGCAGCGATGGAACATGTTATCACTGCGGTGTTGAGGGGATGATCTGAGGCAAGTGTTAGCGAGCCGGGCTGTGGCTGCGATGCGCCCCGAGACGTCCAACTACAGGCATTTCTCTATTCAATGGACATGACTGACCGAAAGCAAAAGTAGTGTTGTAAGACGTTGCGAGGAATGTGCAGCTGAGCAGAAAGATTCTATTGTACGTTGATTAGCACGCACAAGACCCAGGAAAGGAAATCGATGGGAGGGCGAGAAGTACTGAACTCACCCCACAGAGGCCTTGAGCCCCGTCTCAGCGGAGAAGTGTACCATTCCGAATCAGACAATCATGAGTCTGCAAGTCGCATAGCCATTCTTACATGGACTGGTGGTTCATTTCATGCAGCACATAGAAATCATGATTTGGATTGGAACCACGCGAAAGACAAGTTAGGTTCGACAAGGGGAGGGGAGGGGAGGGGGGAAGGGGACTTAGGAAAAGAGAACGCGTGGAGGGAAAAGTGACGAGGGGACGAGACCCAGTGTGGCCAAGAGGTTTCGGGCTTGGGTGTTTCGGAGACGGAGAAGAACAAGAAAAGAGGAGAATGGCTGGGGCAATCCCGCACGGGTAAGAAGTGGAGATGTCAACACTTTCTGGAGGGGATTTTTGTCTTTTCTTTTTTCTAGGAGTTCTCGAGTATGTCTCCTTCCAATCTGCAATCCTTGGGGGAATAGGAGAGAGACCAAGGGGGGTGAAGGAGGGGGAAAGAGAGGGGGAAAGAATTGAAGGAGGAAGAGGAGGAGGAGGAGGAGGAGGAGGGGAAATGAGGAAGAGGCCGAGAAGAAGGAATCAAGAAGACTAAGAGCAAGGGGAAAAGCGACAAGAAGAGAGACTACTGATGCCAAGCATGGTCTCGAAGGTTGGGGGTTGCGTCAAGCAAGCAGCAAAAGAAGTCAGTAGACTCGTAGAACGAAGCGCAACTTGGAAGAGATTGAAAGTTGTTCTGGCCCATGGATCCGAGGGTTGCAGTGCTTGCTGTAATTTAGCCTTTAGTCGTGTATGGAGTAGTCTCTTTTTCACGCACGTCAGCACCGGGACTGGTATGTAACCATGTCAGTTCAACTTCCGTCTGTCTCCTATCATGATTTCGTTCATTCTAGCGCCAGGGTCCAGCCCATTCACCACTCCTACTGATCGGCGTAATCCCAAGACAAGTCCACGCGTCTGGCAATGCCAGTCCAGCTGCCACTATCCCCAACCGGGAATCTGCTCCTGTGATCATCTTCAGCTTCATCGATCGACTCACTGCCATCAATACATATATGACATGGTTGCAATCTTGTTTGATGCGCCTCTCCTGGTTTACACATGTACTCATACTATCAATCGATGGCTGATCTGGATTGGGAAGCACGGGCCCTAAAATAGCAACGGGTCAATTTCCCCTGCAGCTCCACCACCACCCAGTACTGGGGCTGAATGGCTGGATGATATCTTCCTGGACTGTCACAGAATCGAAAGTGATTGCCTCAGCATGTAGTCTCCCTGTGCAATGTTCCCAATTGACTCTTCAACAATGAGTAATTGACACTGCCATCATGGGATGTATTGACCTGTTTGACCTGTTTGAGGGGCAGCAGCCTTGCCAAGTATCACGTGAAGTCCCGTTCCCGCAGAGCCTGAGTGTAGAGTCAACTATACCACTTTGGGACTAGTCGTACTCAGGCACCGTGCAAGGCACGTGCCAGCAGGGCGGTATCACTTTCAGTAGGCGGTAACTACTGACAGTTGCGGCCCGGTCGCCGATAACTTTTTTTTTTCTTTGCGCCGAACCCGCCCGTTGCCATTGATTGCTGTTACAGCAAGAGAGTGTGATCTCAAATCTTCCCAACACCTGACCACCTGTCTCCTCTCCCTTATCGAGGACCTGGTCTGTGTCTTGCTCAGTCAACAGTTGCGCGCTGTTCCGTTCGGTTCTCGCAGACACACACAACTTCCGGCGCAGTCTGTGGTTTCCGCCGCTATCTTGACGAATTTTCCTCGGCCGGGTGGAAAGCATTCGACTCGGAACTCAATTGAACCTACCGCGATAAGGGTCAAAACGGTCCTCAAAGAGACCGCAGCACCACAATGCCTCGCAAGGCTATCGACTCGCGCATTCCGGCGCTTATTCGGAATGGCGTGCAAGAGAAGAAGAGAAGTTTCTTCGTCGTGGTCGGCGACCGCGCCAAGGATGTCATCGTTAACCTGCACTATATCATGTCTAGCGTCGATGTCAAGCAGAACAAATCCGTTCTGTGGGCTTACAAGAAGGATCTCTTGGGCTTCACCAGTCACCGCAAGAAGCGCGAAGCTAAGATCAAGAAGGAAGTGAAGCGTGGTATCAGAGAGCCAAATCAGGAGGACCCGTTCGAGCTGTTCATCACTCTGAACCAGATCCGTTATGTCTACTACAAGGAAACCGAGAAGATTCTCGGTAACACCTACGGCATGTGCATTCTCCAAGACTTCGAAGCTATGACGCCCAATTTGCTCGCTCGTACGGTCGAAACGGTGGAGGGAGGTGGTATCGTTCTGCTGTTGCTGAAGGGAATGAGCAGTCTGAAGCAACTCTACACCTTGTCGATGGACATCCACTCACGGTACCGGACCGAGGCGCATGACGATGTGGTGGCTCGTTTCAACGAGCGCTTCATCCTTTCCCTGGGCAGCTGCGATTCCTGTCTCGTTCTGGACGACGAAATGAACGTTCTGCCCATCTCTGGAGGCAAGAATGTCAAGCCCCTGCCACCCCCGGAGTCGATCGACGAGAACAGCACGGGTACCAAGAAGGAGTTGAAGGAGATCAAGGAAAGCTTGGAAGAGTCTCAGTTGGTCGGACCTCTGGTCAAGTTGGCTCGCACCGTGGACCAGGCCAAGGCGCTTCTTACCTTCGTGGATGCGATCGCCGAGAAGACCCTCCGCAGCACTGTGACTTTGACTGCCGGCAGAGGTCGCGGTAAGTCTGCCGCGCTCGGTGTTGCCATTGCTGCCGCCGTGGCCCACGGATACAGTAACATCTTCATCACATCGCCTAGCCCAGAAAACTTGAAGACGCTTTTCGAGTTCGTGTTCAAGGGATTCGATGCGCTCGGCTACATGGACCATGTCGATTACACCATCCTGCAGTCGACGAATCCCGATTTCAACAAGGCTATTGTCCGAGTCAACATCCACCGTCAGCACCGCCAGACTATCCAGTACATCCAGCCCCAGGATGCTCATGTTTTGGGCCAAGCCGAACTGCTGGTGATTGATGAAGCCGCTGCCATTCCCCTGCCTTTGGTCCGCAAGCTGATGGGCCCTTATCTGGTTTTCATGGCTTCCACAATCAACGGTTATGAAGGAACTGGTCGGTCTCTTTCCTTGAAGCTGATTCAGCAGCTTCGTGAGCAGTCAAGAGGAGGACTAAAGGCCAATGGCGAGGAGGACATCGACGTCGCTGATCGGGCGACCGGCAAAGCGGCCAAGAACGCCGACAAGGGCTTGGGTGGTCGTTCGCTCCGGGAGATCACCCTGTCTGAACCCATTCGTTATGCTCCTGGCGACTCGGTGGAGAAGTGGCTCAACAAGGTCTTGTGTCTTGACGCAACCTTGCCCAAGTCCCGGATGAACACCCAGGGCTGCCCCCACCCATCGCAGTGCCAACTGCTCCAAGTCAACCGTGATACCCTGTTCTCCTTCCACCCTGTTTCCGAGAAGTTCCTGCAGCAGATGATGGCCCTTTACGTGGCCAGCCACTACAAGAATACCCCTAATGATCTCCAGCTCATGAGTGACGCCCCCGCACACCAGTTATTTGTCCTTGTCCCGCCCATCGATGAGGAGGCCACCAAGCTTCCCGAGCCCCTTGTTGTGATCCAGGTTGCGCTGGAAGGTCGGATCAGCAGACAGAGCGTGCTCAACAGCTTGAGCCGCGGCCAGCGCGCCGGAGGAGACCTGATCCCTTGGCTAGTCAGTCAACAATACCAGGATGAAGACTTCGCCGGTCTCTCCGGTGCCCGAGTGGTCCGCATCGCCACCAACCCCGAATACCTCAACATGGGTTACGGCTCCCGCGCGTTGGAGCTACTCACCGATTTCTACGAGGGCAAGTTCACCAGTCTGTCGGAGGATGCCGTTGATGCACCGGAGGAGATGGTTCGTGTGACGGACGAGGAACTGGCCAACGCCACCCTCCTGGACGACAACATCCAGGTGCGGGACATTCACAAGATGCCACCCCTGTTCGGCAAGCTTTCCGAGCGCCGCCCGGACGCGCTGGACTACCTCGGCGTCAGCTTCGGCCTGACGCCCTCGCTACACAAATTCTGGAAGCGGTCCTCCTTCTCCCCGGTCTATCTCCGGCAGACCCCCAACGACCTGACCGGCGAGCACTCGTGTGTGATGCTGCGCACGCTGGCCACGGGCCCCAACGACGCCAGCTGGCTGGGCGCTTTCTCGCGGGATTTCCACAAGCGGTTCAACTCGCTCCTGTCGTACCAGTTCCGCGAATTCCCCTCAGTGCTGTCGCTCAGCATCTGCGAGTCCGCCAACGCGGGCGCCAAACTCGACACCTCCTTCTCCCCCGTGGCCCTGACCAAGTCCGACCTGGACCGCGCCTTCTCCCCCTTCGACCTCAAGCGTCTCGACAGCTACGCCAACAACCTCCTCGACTACCACGTCATCCTGGACATGGTCCCCACGATCGCCGAGTACTACTTCTCCGGCCGCCTCAGCGGCAAGGTCAGCCTCTCGGGCGTCCAGCAGTCGATCCTCCTGGCCATCGGCCTGCAGCGCAAGAACCTCGAGGCCCTGGAGAAGGAGATCAGCCTCCCCTCCTCCCAGCTGCTGGCCATGTTCCTCAAGATCATCCGCAAGATGTCCACGCACTTCCGCTCCGTCATCGAGGGCGCCGTCGCCGAGACCATGCCCGCCCAGCAGCAGGCCGCCATCGCCGCGCAGGAGGTCACCGAGGCCCACGACGAGGTGATGGAGGACCGCTTCAAGCCCTTGGAGACCGCCCTCGACGACGAGCTCCGCGAGGGTGGCCAGCAGATCGACGAGGAGCTGCGCGAGAAGCAGCGAGCTCTGATCGATGCCCTTCCTCTCGACAAGTTAGTTGTCCCAGCCCTCCCCCCCTCTCCATTAGCCCACGCCCATGTTCCGTTCTCCCCCTCCCCACCTTTTCCTCCCCATCAACACCCACAACCTCGGAATGAACAATAACTGATCTCACAGCCTCCAGATACGAGATCAACAACGGTAGCACCGCCTGGGACGAGGCCGAGAAGCAGATCCGCACCGGCGGCGCCTCCACCGTCAGCGTTAAGTCCGCCAAGCAGACCAAGCGCAAGAAGGGCGAATCTGCCCGCGAGATCTACGACCAGGAGATCGACTCCAAGCGACAGAAGATCATCAAGAAGGGGACGGAGGGACGCAAGAAGAAGCACTAAAGCAGCGTCGAGTATTCTTTTTATAATGAAAAAGCGCGTGGGTGGGAAAGAAAAAAGCCTTGGGCCATGTTTTACGCATATCTCATATCCTATATCATCATCTTCTTATTATGTTCTTTGCTTGGATCTGCGGGATAGTTGTATTTTTTTCCCCGTCTCTCTGGTGTAGCTTTTCGCTTCCCAAGCCGCGGCTGTGCTGTGCTGTTCAAGACATGGGTTTTTTATGTGGTTTGTTTGGTTCGGTTTGCATCTTTGCTAACATAGAGAGGCTCTTTGTACATACGACGCAGGAAGACTCGAATATATCCTAGTACTGAATCGCGTTGCTTCCTATTCAGGAAGGTGGACATGTATCCGACCCGAGTCCCGTCTCGGAAACGAACGTAGGGGTATATATTGCCGGATGCGCACATATATACAGGAAATGAAAAACACGTCCCCTAATCTATAGCCTCCCTTCAAACCACCCGTCCGAAAGACTTGAGTTGGTCCAGCCAAAAAGAAAACGAACGAGCATCGTGATGTCTCCATCAGTGAAAAATAATAAAAAAAGCATCTTCCCCCCTCCCATGGAAAACGGCTTCGCCTATCTCGTTTACCATATTGATCAAAACGAATGGAACCCCACCCCTGCAACTGCCCCAGCACCCTCGAAACAGTCCCTCCGCTTTCCGATAAATAGCGAGCGTGAAATTGCGTGGTTGAGTTGGTTTACCGTGGGCGCCTCACGTCCCAGCAGAACGAATGTGGAGTGTCGAAATCAAGTCAAGCGAGTGTCCTCTTTCTTCTGTGAAGACTAACACACACACACACACACACACAAAACAAACCATCAAGTGACCAGCCAAATTGACCCTCGCCCATCAGCTCGATCACCCGCGGAACGCAAATTCATATCCTCCAGATTCCCTGCGTCCGCGTCTCATGAACGCCGGCCCGCGCGTGTGCTGCGACAGGCCTGGTCATCGGCCCGGCGCCGTAGCATTCAGGACCCCATTGATGCTGGCATCCTGGTAGACCTTCAACGAGTTGATGGTCCAGTATGCGTCCTCGAAGGCCGACGGGTTGTTCGCCACGTAGTCGGTGCAGGAGCTGGCGTAGGAGGCGCACGAGCCTGAGCTCCACACATTGCCGGCCCAGTCGCCACAGAAGGTGGTGTCGAAGACCTGTGTGTCAGAGTTTTAGCAAAAGAAAAGTCTTGGGACTTTCGGGCAGAGCCGAACGCGGGCCAAGATGTTTAGGGGACGTACAATCTGCATGGCGTCGAAATGCGAGTCGATATCACAAGAGCCCGCGAAGCTGGCGGCCGGGGTTCCCCAGGTGGCCGGGGTGGGGACGCCAGCGGTGACATCGGCAGGGATGCTGCCGCGGGGGAAGAGCCAGATGTTGATAGCGGAGCTTGTCCACTCCGTGGCATAGACACCACCACCGAGCGAGTTGAAGGAGGTTCCGTAGGACTGGGAGCTTGGGGAGGTGATGCTACAGCCCGCATTGCTGGATTGGCCCGCCGCATCAACGTAGCAGTTGCTGGTTGTCAGCGTGCCGGTGAAGCCGGAGTTGTCGATGCTGCAGCCGTCGCTGGTATGGAGGGTCATCAAGTCGTTGGTCTGCTGATTGACGCCTTCGATGATGTCGATCTCGCCATTGTTAGGCCAGTTAGAGCCGAGAAGCCAGCTGTTTCCCTCATTGTTAGGTCTGGATAATAACTGGAACTAGATCGCTAGGGGTAGCTCACAATGCTGGCCAGGTGCCGCAAATTCCACCGGGCATGTGCGCCAGATCCAGAATAAACAGCCCGTGGGTATACTCGCTGTCGCTCGTGATGCGCACGCTCTCTCGGCCGCTGCTGGCCACGTTGGTATAGTCCACACCCATATAGATTGATCCGTCTGCGTTAGTTGAGATCAAGCCATCAGTCTGGGCGGTAGATTGGTCGACATAGCTGACGAAGCCATGGGTAGGATCTGTTTCAGTGAAGAACGTAAAGCGATCAAAGAATGCCGAGCTGGTATAGTCATCCAGCAAGGTATATGTTGCAGTACTGAGCTGCGCCGTAAGGCCAAAAGCCATCAAGAGGAAAGTATAGACCCGCATGGCGCTTATAGAATAAGTAGAGCGCAATGTATGGTAAGGGAGTGTTGTTAATGAATCGCTAGGGAGTGGACAGGTAGCGGGACTACCTAAAAAGCAGAATGAATGAAGACTAACAGCCCAGCTGTAGAGACAATGAGATGTAGACCGAAGGAGTGTCGCAGAATTGTGATGATCTTGTAAACATATTGCCCGCGACGGAATGGAAGAAGCGATATATATAGGGCAGTGCTCCTTTTTTTTTTCTTTTTTTTTGTTTTCCCGCGTAAACAGGCAATATGAAAGGACAAGCTCATGCACTAGTAACTTGTGGCGTCAACCATGATTCACGCAGCAGACCAGGCCTTGAGACCTGTCGCATGGCGTGAGTGGCAGTCTGCGGCAGATGGCAGGCCGATGTGCGCGTGGTTATGTCACGGATTGATAGGGGAAGGTGTATGATTGAGGGAAAATTGATGTCTGTCGACCAGTGATGAGACAGAACCATGATTAGGCTCGGTTTCGTCAGGGAATTCGATGTAGCTACCTCGGGTTAGGGGGGGTCTACAGCCCAATGATCAAGGATGCATGGAGTGGGCGTCAAATAGCGGCGGGTGAGGAATGCAAGCATGTCAATGCACTGAGCGAATCGGAGGCGATTTTCGGCCTGTTGCGAAGCACAGCGAAAGCACACGCGCAAACCTTAGCCAGTAGCCAAGCCCTCTCGATCGGCGCTTCCCCGCTTGTCTCCAGAGGAACGGCAGGAATGAAAGGAAACGAGACTCACTCTGAATCATGAGGCGTGTTTTGCCCGATGTCCTCCGCATCGGGCGTTTTTATGCTCGGTCATCCATCATTCATCACCAACATGCATCAAAGAGAATCTGGCAGTGATCGGCAATAGAGACAGAACCAAGTAAGGTCAATAAGTCATTATCATGTTGAAATCGCTCATCCACTATGTATGTACAGGGCACACCGGGCAAGACAACACCTCCAAGTCCGATCCGCCATGGAACTTCTGACGGGGATGACTCTGATTCTGCGCGGCATCAGAACGATCGACTTCCAGAATACAACGACGGTGATACAGGTGTCGACAAGCGAAAACCAAGACTGGCCCAGCGGGCTGCTCGGAGTCCTCCGCAGTCGCATTCGCATCCGCGTCCGCGTCCGCGTCCGCATGGCCTTCCAGCAGGTGTAACGGCTGACCCACGTCGGCCGCTTTACCTTTCCCCCGCGCGGTCGCAGGATCATTTTGCTCGTGGAGCCGTTTTGCAAGACGGTTTTGCTGCGCCTTAGCTTGTTTCTGCTCCCAGGCCTGCCAGTACTGGGGTCCGACTCCCGGTCCCCAGATGCGCTGTCGGCAGATCTCACATACTTGGCCTCGTGGTCGCCATCCCCGCTGGCGCAGTCGTGTTACCTCATCCACGTGCACGAATAAGTCCCGATCCAGCATGCCGTTGGCAAGAGCCAGGAGTGATTTTTCGTAAGTATAGGCGGAAAAGATCGAGGCTAGTACTGCGCGCAGCTCGAGCAGGGACGGCGACCAGCTTGCAGCCCGCGTGAGGAAGGCACGCAGGATTCGAAGGAAAGCGACATCACTGCGCTCGTTGGTTGACGACCCTCCACTCCGCACCGTGCTGGCAAGGAGGGCGGTGAAAACCTGCTGGACCAACGAGCGAACAGCCGGCATCAGAGGAGTGGAGGTTGCCGTCACTGAAGCATCGCCAGTTTCGGAGGGCTTCTTGGGCATTAAGCCAAAAACACCACTGGCAATGCGCACCACGGCTTCTATCAAATCGAGCCACAAGGATTCATCGAAAGAAAGGGGCTGGTCGACTGCTCCTTTGCTGAAGCCATTCTTCTCGACTGCCCCAGGATTCTTGGCTGTGTTCGTTTGGCCCCGACAGAGCCAAGTACCGACTCGTAAGTATTTCTCTAATGATTCTACAAGGTGGTTAATGGCATCGGTAGTACTTGCAGAGTCCGGATCTTCGTTGATGCTCTGGAGAATGCCCACCAGGCCGGACTCAAGTGTCCCCAAATGCGCGATGAGGCGGTCCATAGCCGCTCGAACCTGGCCTTGACGAGCCAACAAGATCACCGCGGCGTCCACTACGCCACTCTCCTCTAATGAAGGCAGCAGCTCCTGTAGGCGTACATCACCGATGCGTAAATCATCCACAAAGTTGGCGACTTGAGAGGGATTATACCTGCAGAGAAGTTGCACGTAACGCTCGATCATCCAGTTCTCGATGGGCTTGGAGGGTCTACTCTCCGTCACGGACTGCAGAGCCATTCCCACCACGACGGCCAGGTATTGGTATTGCCGATAGGTATCTTGCTGTAGGGCATTTAAGAAGGTTTCGTGTGTCTCCGGGGCAAAGGTATACATGGTCTGCGCTGCTCGTTCGACATTAATCGCTGCAAGCTGACCGGCATGAGCTTTGACCACATCAAGAAGATCCCGCTGTTGCTTCTTGCCTAAACCGGAGCCAGGGCGAAGGCAATCTTGTAGGCAGGTAAAGACGGCTTCTTGCTCATTGAGATCTTCAAGATAGGTCAGAATGAGTTCAGGGTATTGTTTTTCCACGCGATAAGTAGATTTCAAAATCCGGAGGAAACGAGCCTCCTTGAACAGCGGTATCATCCCTTGTATATCTGGAGGGTGATAGATGGACAACAGATACTCAGCGCTTAGCTCACAGTCATCCGCCATTGCGGGGTCTGGGTAGCGGCAAAGTCGCTCCAGAACTTGTTGGAGCGTGCTGCCCGAGAGAAGAATGTATTGAGGGTATTTCGGAAGATTGCGAGCAACAAACATGTCTAACCGAATGGTATCCAGAGCATCAAAGGAGTCCGAAGTCATTATCTGTAGCAATACACTGATCAGATACTGCCGGTTGACAGACACCCCGTGTGATGGGGCTTCATCTGGTTCCTGATCATTCAAAAAACTATCTTCAAAAGCTTCATTTAGCATGCTCATGAAGCTAGCTGTGTCGAACCTCAGCATGATCCGCAAGTCCGGGAACGTCTCAAGGGCTTCCCCTTGCCCTGTGACTGGCGGGTTACCGGAGAACAAATGATCGTATAGGGTTGCTTTGGCTCGGTTGGCCTCCGTCTCGTCCATATCATCGCCAGTGGGATATACCCGGCCTGTGAGAACAAAGGAAAGGTAGGGAAACACTTTCGTCGCGTTCGTATATTGCGCAATCCCGTTAGTAGAGTCTCCATTAGTCAGAGCCCCCTGGGTTGGTATGAGCCCAAGGAGCTCCTGCAAAGGGCCCACGTAGTCCCCGAGACAGCGATTCCAGACATAGATGAAGGCGTCGTAAAGGTTATAATGCTTGCAGAGCGTGGTGGTTTGGTCAATGTCCATCGTGGCTGTATCCAGCAAGCAAATAATTTCTTCCAATCTGCTGGCGGTGTGGTTCGTCGCGTAATGGTTGATTAAAGCCTTGACCGCAGTGGGAGGGAGTGAGCGGACGGTGCCCTCAACGATGTATGATTCAAGTGCATCAAGAAAGATGCCTTGAGAGTCACTCTCTTCAAACCAGGTGAACACTTCATCCCACAGATAATCTAGTTCGGACATGCAAACGCAGGCAGATATTGACACCTCGGCCAGCTTCTGGAGCTGTAGGGTATCGAGCCTTTCATTATTCGCTTCTGCGTTGCGGCCAAATGCGTATTTGAGCGACGCTGAAATCATTTCCAGGAGCTTTTCTCGTACTAGAGGCTGCCTCAGGGCGTCCTCCTCAGGAAGACCAATTGTAAGCTTCTCGGCGCTGCCTTGATAGTAGGATGTCGCCACTTGGATTGCCCCGATAAAATCACCAGCCTCCATGAGGGCAAGTAGCCTATCAGCCCAATTTGAAAGACCCCCAATAAGAAGTTCATTATAGCCCAGAAGGAACAAGCGGCCTTTGTAAGAGCGAAAGCTCATAAAGAACGCATCCGCTACTACACCATGCATCGTTGTGTCCTCCTCGTTGAACTGTTCAACCAGACTATGGAGCTGGGCAGAGAATAAGTCCACATGATAGATGTGTCGATTGAGCAAATCAACCGCTTCTGTGACACGCATGGTGTGATCCTCAAGGATAAGCAGCTGTTGAGTTATGGTGAGCACGGCCATCACGGAGCGACTCAACCATTGAACAGCTACAATCGCCTCATCGGCCTTCCATCTGCTTCGTGGTCTGAACTCCAGGGCCGGAGGTCGGTCCCTGTTTGGAGATTCATCCGCTTCAACCTCGGAAACATCCAGCACTGTCAGTACATTAGACCAACAATAGACAAGCTTTGTCCGCGAGATTTCAGTTTCCTTCCCTTTCAGGCGGATTGCCGGGAACCAGGCTAGCGCTCCAGTCATCGCGCCATGAGCGGCAACCTCCTTGGGACGAGGCGCCTTGTGTTGGGTTTGCGCAACGGGCGTCGTGGACACTATCACCAGGAGATAAGGGGTAAGCATAGCAACCAGTCCCAGCGAGTCCGTCGGCTGCTCAACGTTGCCTAGGGGAAGAGGTGAAAAAGCCAGGACTGAGCTGGGCTTTCGTGGCCGAAATCCTTCCGCATAAATCTGAGGGTAGCGGCCCAGAATCCTACTCGTTTTCACCGTCCGTCCGACTGCACCCATACCACGCGTGGCCAGATGCGAAAAGGCCATCCCTCGTTTATCTGCAGAGACCAGTGCGGTACGTCGAGTCCCCAGAAACCCCACATGGATGACAGGTGATCCGGCGATATGACCATCTGAGGGTCGGTTTTCTATCAGATTGGCCGGTATCGGGGGTATGTGAAGGAAGGGCCGTGCAGACCGCGAGATTTCCCAGGTGAAGATGTCACCCGATTGATGACCTCCGGCAACTGTGGTGTGGTCCGCGGACAGCGCCAAGGATGCAATTGCGCCGCATTCGATAGCTAGACACCCACGCTTAGTACGTGAACAGCGCCAAGCAAGGCTATGTTGAAGCTTACCTTTCGTCCCCAGGCCGATGATGGTCTTGAGGTTCTGCTGGTAGTCAAAGACGAGGATTATACCCTTGGAAGTTCCAACCACGATTGACGTTGAGACCACCATGCAAGTTGGATGTCCGAAATTCCGCTTTCCAGCTTCCGAGAACGCCTGGCCGTTGATCTTTCTGAGTTTGGTCCACCGCACGACATCCCAGGGTCCCTGGGGAGTGTCGGGCCCCGAATCGACGGTTCCGGGAGACAGGTGGCTCGTGACGGAGGATTTGCGCGAGTGCAAATGCGCTAGAAATGGCGAGGCCGATCGGAAGTTTCCAATTGAGTTAGAAGATAATCTGGATTGAAACCGAAGGTCGAACGGGCGATGGGAAGGACTGGGACTGAGTCGAGGGGAGCCACGAAAGGCCAACGCGCTGCTGCTTCGCGACGATAGGATGGAGTCCTATGGCAATCAATCAGCGGAGAACCACGGCCGCGAAACGGCAGCGGCGACGCACATGAAGGGAAGGAGTGTCGTCGGGGATCGAGAGAGTCTCGTCAACACTACCGGGAGCGCCGGGCTGCCCGGAACGCGGTGAAGAGGGAAGGTCGGTCGCATCGGGGTCAACAGCAGGAATTGGTTTGACGGCGGGGGCATGGTTCTCGCTGGTTAGATCGGGCAGATCTTCCTCAGCGTAAGCAATTGAGTCCGACGCCGACTCTGGATGGGGGTAAACATGGTCGGGGATGCCGTTGCGGGTCGGCGGGGAGAGTGCATCGTCGTCTGGTCCCAAGTCGAGCTCATCCTCTCGTGCCCAGTCATTACTGGTCTCGATCATGGAGCTCATCGGCAGCAGGATCGAATGACCATCTCTCCCAGCTTGTTTTTGTGCAAGACCCAGATATTAGTGGGAGGTGGGAGATGTCGTGATGAGGGGGGTTGGTGAAGGTATGACAGGGGACCGAAAGGAGATGGTGGTGGTGGAGGAGGAGGAGGAAGTGTGGTGAGAGAGTACGGTTAAGGTAGACAAGGTGGGAAGATGGAAGGTGCCGCAGGCAGGCAGGCAGGCAGGCAGGCAGTGGTTCACCAGCACTAAACTAGAGCGGGTGCTGGGGGCGCTAGTTTTCTGGCAGTGTACGGAGTACTGTGTATGTACTGTGTATGTACTGTACCCGTTACCTTAGCTGGGAACAAATACTAGGTAGTCATGAGGAAGGTGAGGAATCAACAAGGATCAGATCGATTGCTTGCTGTTGAGGTTAAGATCAAGAAGCGAAACAGCCTGGAGCATAAGGTACTGTACGGAGTACGGAGGGCTAGACGAGGTCTCGATGCGGTCGGTAACTTAAGCAGACTCTCCGACGGAGGTCAGCACCGCCCACCTGCATCCACTTCCACTTGCTGCCTTGCTGCCTTTATCCTTTATCCTTTATCTGGGGTGCCTTAGGCAGGGATATTCTGGCGTGGAGATCAGAAACATTGACATTAATAACTACTTTGTGTCGGCTTTAACTTTAACTATAGTATTGCTAGCCATACACGGGAGGGCAAGATAGTACTCATTTGTTTGGATAAGCACATAACATGGGACTCCATTGTTGTTCATTCTTTGACTGGGCTAACCCTAGTTGTGGCTAACAGTACATCAGGAAGTACTTGTCTCGCCTGGCATGATACCAGATGGCTCGACAGGATCATGAGGGTACTATATCCCAGAACAATTAAGCAATGGATGAATGGTTCAACGTTGCGAGAACTCGCACGTGCGCCGCCGACTCTATACAACTAGCTCCAATTTCCCCTCTCGACAAGGGGGGTTGTCTATTGATCCAGCCATTCCGCGCACTCCTTCCTGTACTCCTCATCACAATCACATTCTTGCTGAAGAGTCTAATCTATTTCGTCTAGGTAGCTCACGGTCCAGCGTCACAAGCGTCGGGGTTGCCCTCACCCTTCAACTACCGCATCCCATGATTTGGTCATCCAGCACGATAATGTGTAACTCGGGGAGAATATATAAAACCCCGAAAATCCCAATAACTTCCGCAGCTCTACTCTTCTTGATAGAAGTAGCTCGTTCTGGTTCAAAATGTTCTTCTCACCTGTTGTTCTCGGCTTAGCCGCGACTACATCTCTCGTGCTTCCCGTCCTGGCCCAGTCAACCTGCAACGGTCAGTCGGCCTACTGCGACCGGATCTACTCGAATGTAACGCAGGTTGGCGCCCATGACAGTCCTTTTGTAGGGCCCCTTCTTCAGCAGAACCAAAACATCGACGTCACCGAGCAACTGGACCTTGGGATTCGTTTTCTTCAAGGCCAGACGCACCAGTCGATTGACAATGAAACGATCCTCCTTTGCCATACATCATGTCTCCTTGAATACGCCGGGAGCCTGGAGTCGTACTTGACCACCGTCAAGACCTGGTTGGACGACAATCCAGATGAAGTCGTGACCTTGCTCTTGACAAATGGTGATAGTCTACCAGTGACTCATTTCGCCGAGGCATTCGAGAGCGCGGCCATCGCCGACTATGCATTTGTGCCGAAGTCATCGCCAAACACTCTAGCCATCAACGCCTGGCCAACTCTGCGAGAGCTGATCGGTAATGGCACGCGATTGATAGCTTTTCTAGGTACGTGATCATCCTCAGCGGTCGCAACGATGACTTACAAGCTCGCTCAGATTATGGTGCCGATGCCACAGCGGTTCCTTATATCCTCGATGAATTTGCTTACTTTTTCGAAACGCCTTATGATGTGACCGATGCCTCGTTTCCCAACTGTAGCATTGATCGGCCGTCGGGGGCTTCAGCGACCGGTCGGATGTACATTGTTAATCACTTTTTGGATGTCGATATCCTGGGCATCTTGATCCCAGATCGGGAGCATGCAGCCGAGACCAACGCAGTGTCAGGCGAGGGCAGTATTGAAGCTCAAGCCGATTTATGCCTTTCCATTTATGGTCAGCTACCAAACGTTATTCTGCTGGATTTTGTCGACCAGGGTCAGCCGATTGCCGCGCAAAGTCTGCTCAATGGGGTGTGAAAACGAGGGCTTCTATGCTGACGAGCATCGCTGGTCGGTGTGTTGCTCACAATCGTATTTTCAAGGTAGTCAAGTTCTTTCTGATGAAGTAAGCTCGGTGTCTATTCAGCACTGCAGTCGTTTTGGATGGTTTGATAGAAGCAATCTTGACGGGTCGACCATGCCCAGTGTCCGAAACTGCCGGCATTGGCCGATCGTCGAATGTGAACGACTCTTGTCGGTTTATGTTCAAGTATATACAATCTGGTTCTGTGGATTTTTTATTCATCTATCTCCACCTGCATCTCGCGTTCTAGTTTGATTGGAGCTAAGATTAGCGTCATATAATTGTGAACCAAGGAGTTGACTTGACGTACCCCAGACCTTGTTGGCCGACCCAATGATGATTTCTGCTTTGGCTAAAAGCTTCTTCGCATAGCGCTCGGCTTCTGCAGGATGAAGCTGGCTTTTCTGGGCTTTGCGCGGGTTTACCTAATTCATTATGAGCATCTTACGGTTAGGGGGTAACAAGGATTTGGCAAACCATCATCAAAATAGGGACCAGATCCTTCGAGTCCGCTTCTGCCAGGGCCCTCAAATTCCGGTAACCATTTTCTCGGAGTAGCCTGGCAGTCCAACCCTTGACATACGTAACCTGTGCCATTTCGAGTAGGTCAGCCCGGGCCCCAGCCTCTAAGCGATCCTGCATATGATCCAAAACTGCAGCCAACATTCCCCAACCCATGCGTTGACAAAATTTGACAATGCCTGCAGCAAACCCGTGGCATTGCTGTGCCAGGCTCTGGACAGAGCCCCGTGGTATCTGGTACCGAGATGCGATAACTGACAACGGAACCTCATTGCTCAGATCACGAAGCTGAAATGCAGTATATGCCCGCTGATAGATTCTAGCTTGCTTGATCTGCTCTGGTGAATTTTCTTTCAGCGACCCGCCGCTCTGGGCCCTGTGAGCTGTTAGCGCCATGAAGTCCGAATACCGTGAAAGTCGGGAATCCATCATACATGTAATTCACAAATCCAGGTTGGACGCCAACAAATTGTAGGGCACGCAGCCCACTTTCATCCAGATTATCAAGCTGATCTCGAAAAATGCGCCAATCGATGTGAGTCCCAGCAGCTAATTGGAGGGGCGTAAACATGTAGAATATATGCATATCGCCATCCATGACGAAAGCTTGCAGAGCCCGTTTCAACTCTTCATGGACAAATAAACCATCTTCGGGTGCAAATGCGGACGCGACCACAGCCTGTCCAAGCTGTGTTGCTGAATATGATGATCCATCATCATCAACATGCACGAGTTCTTCCTTGACCAATTCTTGGAGTGCACATTGCATAATACTATAGGCTAGCTTTCTGTCCACTGTTCGGTAAAGCAAGGTGCACCTGACATATTCCTTGATTGCGTCATACCCGGATACGAGTCCGGTAGCGAGGGCTTCTAAGAGGGCCCTTGTACGTCGTCAGCAGCAAGCCTTGAAGGGAGCTGAAGCCACGGGCATACCTTTTGAGGCCTCTCTTCTCTGGAGCTAGGCAGCTTTCAATGGCCGGCATGTCGGCTTCGAGAAGGTCACAGACCGCTTGTAGGTCACTATTGCCACATATGAGATACGTCTCGGCCGCTTCGTCCTTTCCCTTGCGACCGGCTCTTCCGCACATTTGTCGTCTTTCTTGGTCAGCCCGCGCTACTAATGATTGGGGGAGAGTACTCACAGCATGGCGGGCCCGACGAGTTCTCGGCCCATGCGTGCCCCATTGATCAAAACCCGTCTGGCGGGTAGATTGACGCCAGCGGCCAAGCTGCATGTCGCTATAAGCACTCTGAGAGCACCCTGGTCATAAGCCTGTGCAATCAGTTCGCGCTCCTCAGTCGTCATGCCTGCATCTACCCGATATTTCAGCCTTGGTTCTGAGCCCCAGTATGAGGTATCCTTACGGTGAAAGCCGACGCCTCTAACGAGGGTATTTTCAAGAGCAGGGTCTAGGCCGCTGGGAAGACTCCGGAGTTCGGCTACAAGGTCCAGTCGTTTGTTCAAGTCTTCCGTGTTCTCCCCCGGGGCTGGCATAGCTTCACTGATGATCGCCGCTTGGATCTGGCAAGCCTGTCGACTGCCACAAAATACCAAAGCACCATACCCAGCTGATGCCGTGTCAATGGCCAAGGCGACTGTCGCGTTTGTCATGGCATTCGCAAGTTCTCGAAAGGTTGAGGGGGCAACGATGCGATGAGGAGGCATAGTCTCAACGAGAGATTGCGTTGGAGCCGACTTCAGTCGTGATATTGTCTGAAACAATTGCCTCGAGGTTGCGGCGGGATATATCGCATTCTCGTAAACGAGGTATTCGTCAATTGGAACCGGGCGGTAAGTTGATACGTAGTAAACTGCATTCATCCACTCCGCCAACATCTCGGTATTCTAAGCCTATGTCAGGGTGACGCTGCGCATGGCTGAACGGTACTTAGTAGCTCACCGATAGTGTAGCACTCATCCCGATGATCTGGATGTTCTGTCGCAGGAGCAGCAGTTTTGTAACCATCAATTCCAGAAGGTATCCACGGTGCTCATCGTCAAGCATATGTAGCTCATCTAGAACAACTACGCCCAGCTCCCCGATACTACATTCTTCAATGGCAGTGTTGATCAGGGAGTTCGCCTTGTAAGATGGCCTGGTTAGCATCCATAAATTATGGGAGAAGTTCTCTGGGACTAGTAGAGGATACTGGCCACACCTTCTCGATGGTACAGACGGCAATGTCCGTGTCAGCCCAAGACGCAGCAGTTCTGCTTCCCCCAAAGTAGCCTGTCACACGAATCGACTTTTGTAACTTGCGCCAGCGCTGGTGATATGGTCTCGTATTGTCCACCTTATCGTCGGCATCGCTGATGTTTTTCTCAACATCTTGCACGAGACGTCTTAGCCACTTCAGTTTCTCTTGCACCAGCGCTACATATGGAAGAACCAGAATTGCCTTGCGGCCCGGGTTGTCGACGATGCGCTTAATCATCAGAACGTCAGCGACAAGCGATTTTCCTCCACCGGTGGGGGCAGTATACACCAGGTGTCGGCTGCCATCGAGCAGTCCTGGAGTCAGCAGGCACGATGCTTGCCATTGGTATATGTTCTTAAGTCCGATAGCCGCCCAATTTGCGGCTAAAACGGACGGCAGTCCGTACACAGGGTTGCTCAGAGACAACAGAGGATGATCGGCAGAGTCTTCATCGGCACTTCGCAAAGAACGAAGCGGTGGATCTCTATGGGGGACATTGGCTGCAGCCGAGCGAATATCACTGGCAACTAAACGACCTCTAGGCAGTTCTAGCGAAGGCCTTATGAAATCTACCGGTTGACCGGCTGATTCACTGAAATTGGCAGGCTGCTTTGCACTTGAAAGCGGGTTGTTGTTGCCTGTGGAATGCTCTGCAGGTCGCTTCTGTCCAGCCACAGCAGCTACGTCGTATGTGTTCTGGCGTGCGATGTCGACGGAAGTCTGGAAGCCGTAGGTCTGGAGAGACTGTCCAGATGGCGCAGACATGCCTTGCGATGAGATGACTATTGTTTGAGATGGTTGAACGCTATAGTATGAGATCCCATGGGTGACAGATTGGCTATATAGAATGTTTAGAATGTTTCACAGATTCCATTGACGCGGGTAGGGGTGGGGAATAGGTGTATGAGTGGTTCAAATGCCAATGATCAATCTTATTTCTGCCAAAGAACCAACAGAAGACTTGGTGGTGACAAATCAGCTCAAAGTGAGATAGACAATTAAGGCAGTTATCAGGCGATGGAGTTGGGTGAAGAAGTAAAGATCAATCACCGGCTCGGGAAGCGTAACCAAATAAATTACCAAGAACGCGCGTGAGTTGCAACGCGCTCAGATCGGAAACTGCATCCCCGACGGGGGGACTTTGAATGGAAGCTGAGCCCGCGGCGGGGTGGGCCATATCTGCTGCTGCCTCAGGCCGGTTGGTAGCACTACCTATAGACATACTCAATACTCAGTACCTTAACTTAGACTGTACGGTATGTATTGTAACCACCAACCACCAACCACCAACTAAGTAAGCCATCCCTCCTGCACAAGCCAGACCCGACCGCCGCGGAAACGTTCCTGGATCGTCTTTACCCGCTAATCGGAGCCCTGCTGATCCGCCCATTCCTAGGCTGCTAGCACTGCTAGTCTAGCCGACAGCGGCATGCGTTTACATCAGTGTCTGGCTGTCTCTGTGTCTGTATCATAACGTTACCGAGGTTTTGTACAAGGTGAGGCTAACTAATTACTAGGTAACTTGACAGTCGCCAGGAACTCCTTGGCTCTTAGCTTCTAACACAAGATGATGCACTCCGTATTGATAGTCAAGCACAGACACCGCATAGAGGACACCATCTACCATCTTAAATCCGTCACGCATTGCCACAGAAAGATGAGCAAGGGCGACCAGGCCAGCTTGTTCATTTGAGCCAGACAATCATCCTCTCGCCTCATCAATGAGTACGTATGCATACATAGACTTATGCAATCTTGCCGCCTTCACTTTGACTTCCTCTTGGTCAACTTATCTGCACCTCAGCTCCCACAGATGGAAGCTGTTTTGGTTACCTGCGATCACCTGACACTTATCAGCATGGTGAGTCCGCCCGCCGGGCGGGCTCTGCCAACACTTGCCTGAGATGGTCTAGACTGAAAGGCACCTGGCACTGCTGGCAGGCTCCGACTTGGTGCACAGTTCAAAGCACCAACAGCAACAGCAATAGCAACAGTTTTACCTTCGGAACATCGATTGCGGGACAGGAGGCTTACCGAATAGTACTGACACCACCCTCCTCCGGTCCCCCTTTGCCCTTGGTGTTGTTGGTAAAGGAACTCAGTTGGGCTATCCCTTTCCCCATGTCTCATTCCAACTTTCCCTCATGTTTGAGCTCAGGCCTGCGATGAGATAGTTATATACATTCGTGGCTACCAGTCCGCCTACTGCCACGGAGGGCATGCCCGAGAACGGTCACATACTAACACTGGCTCAGGCTGGTCATCACAGCGATGGACCCGGGGACGCCAGACCCGAAACAGAATCGCAGCAAAAGAGGTCTACGTAGTGAAAACAAGAAGAGAAAAATTAAATTCCAAAGAGCGATTAAAAGACTCCACTTTGTTGTGGCCACTCCCGCTTGAACGAACCTGATCGAACATATTCCCCGTACTGTACACCGTACCAACCAAGCAATTCCCGAGGCATCATTTGAGTTCGGTTTCCTCAAGC
Organism: Aspergillus fijiensis CBS 313.89; assembly: GCF_003184825.1. Taxonomy (NCBI): domain Eukaryota; kingdom Fungi; phylum Ascomycota; class Eurotiomycetes; order Eurotiales; family Aspergillaceae; genus Aspergillus; species Aspergillus fijiensis. The sequence goes on along the minus strand of NW_024469070.1, from coordinate 19,206 downwards.
TCTCATTGAGAAAGTTGGAAGAGGTTACCTACTTTGTAACTTGTGGGCGCGATGCAGCTAATATATATATTGTGATTGATGTTAGTCTGGCAGGGATACTCTGTGGGAGGTTTAGCCGTTGATTGCGCAGTTTCATACCCGTCCCCTGCAGGCGCTAATAACTTACTGCTAAGTGTCAGTTTCTATAGCACAGTTCCTAGTGCTACAACCTGTCCGTCCCCATAGTTACCTTACCCTATGGGACGATCCAGTTCCGTCAGCATGCCGCGTTTGCGATTCCCAAATTACATCGGATACACGGTTTGACACATGAGCTAGAGCTGGCACAGTTGTCCGCCTGATGCGACTGATCTTGCTTTTCCTTTTTTCTTCTTTTCGACAGGGCGCATATTCTTGCATTTCACCATTGCTTTGTAAATCTAATTTATCTCCCTCATGGGACAGAGGAGACGGGTCAAGAGAGCACTGTATGCATTGCAAGATGATTATCCAGTCGCAAATATCAACCTGTCTCAGTCGTCAAGGTGAATGATGCTGTGACCGGCTAAGTAAGTGACTGGAAGGTGGCGACAAAAGCCAGTGCAAACAGTGCGGCAGCAAATCATTTGGCGTAAATGAGCTGAATGAATGGATGTTCATAAACCCAGAATTTTCCAAGGTACGTAAGTTGTCTGGGTCACTTGAATGCTTACCAGCCAAGTTGATGGCAGCCGACAGCCCATCGGGATGATGTAAGTGAACACAACTTATTACACCTAGCACAGAAAATTTGCATCTAACCAAGCTGAGGGCGTGTCCGTTTCGCCCTAGGCACTGTAGCAGAACAGCACATGTCTCTATTGTTCACAATGCTGAAGGCCAAGAAAGAATCGCCGCGTCTATGCTACTCAGACGATCCGCTGTCGCGGGAAGAGGGGATGTCCCCAGTAGAGAAAGAATCGCGCTAAGGGTTCTGGCGGCTTTGGCCATATTACTCAGTACTCAGTCCTCAGTATTCCCGCCGTCGCCGAAGGATTTCTGTGCTTAGTGTTATTATCACATCACTGCTTCTCGTCAAAGTCAACTCCGACCGCACGCGACCATCCAACCATAATCCTTCGCGTGCGTGGGAAGGAGCCAAGTCCTAGTGGGTTCTTCCGGGAGGAGGCCGTGATTTTGCATGCCGTACTGTACAATAATGAGAGAAACCCGACGATAGAGGGGTTAGTTTACGGGGTAGTTCGCATGAGGTTCACCCCATGCTGTACAGTACACTAGTCTATCACAGACACAGACAGACTGATAGTCAGTCAGTCAGTCAGTCCGTCAGACCGTCAGACCGACACGTTCGATTGATCTACTACATATACAGTGTTCCGCTACTAATCACCACTAGTCAATTAGTACTGCAGGTCAAGAGGAGCCACGGTACCGACAGCCCTCTCCCTTTTCGCTGTATTGTTCTGATCCGAGTTTTCGGTTGTCTACCTAGTCTAAAATGGCTTAGCATTGTCCCGGACGTCTCCATGCCTCCAGTTCTTTCTTTGGTCGTACGGAGCCACTCTTGCACAAAATGCCCCTCCCCTTTCTGACCGTGGACCTCCCGTGCCCCGGTAAAATCGGGAATGATGGTGGACAGACCCTAAAATTTGATAAACGAGAAGGAAAATTGGGAACCCAACGGGCAGAATATCCAAGCATGCACCCTGATGCCTCAACTCCAAGAGGAAAACACAGCTCTATATCATGCTCAGAGCCGAGGAGCCAGAAGACCGAGCTCAAAGGGGGAGGGGGGAAGATGTTAGTCGGTTGCTCTAATAATACTACCAAGTGCTGTACCTACTTATCTGGCCGGTGCTTGTTTCGAGAAGTTCCCTGTAACATCCTAAACATACTGCGGTATCGCTCTTCATGGGTCATTCCGAATATCCTCGACCTTCAAATCCCTTGTCCAGTTCCCTGGGTATAGACCATGTTGTGCCTAGATATATCAAACATGTGGCTCTTGCAGTCATATACGATCCAACAGATGTGGTGGTCTTTACTTTTTAACGCTCCAGCCCGAACGCGGAATAGACTTGGCGCTCAGGATTTCAGATTCAACGCGCATGCGCTGCCCTACGTGACAACATTCCTGCCACAGATAAAACATAAAACATACATACATACGTACATACCCTCTTATTTTTATTTTTATTTTATTTTTCCTGTCCATCCACACTCCCTCCACCTTTTCCATCTTCTGCGGTGTACGGAGCCGAGCAAAGCCTATCCGGTCTTTGATTCTTCCTCTGCTCTTAGCATCCCTCTCTCCCTCCGTCTCAGTCGCACTTCTTCATTTAAGTTTCGTCAGATTTCCCCCCGGCCGGTCGACCCTTGTCTTAATTGTTGGGCGCTTGCCTCTTCATATATCGCGCTCCTCGGCCCATGGCTGAGGACCCCCCCCTTCCCTGTCCCGATGTACCATCATTCTTTCTTCGTATCGGGTCGTTCGGCCCACAGCAGCAGCATTTCCTTTTCAAAGGGCCCACGACAAGCATCCGAGAGCGATGGGACTTAGGTATTTCCGCTAAACCCAGTAGAATAACGTAGATCCCCCAACGGGTCAAATGCGCCGCCTGCGAGCAAGGGGAACAATGGGTTATAAGCAACTACCTAGTCAGCAACCGCCCAGGGCGGCCGGCCTCTGCCAGTCTGCTGTTCCCGAAGAGGATGCTCCTGACCTCTAGGCTATGACGGCGCCCGGTCACCCTGCCGGTCATCCATTCAGAAACCGGAATTGAAGGCATATCAGAATTTGAGAATGGATGAACGGGGGAGATTGAACTTGTGAAGAGTATGGAGTGAAGAAGTAGAGAGACAGTCAAAAAGAGTCCAAGTTCTGGAGAAGACTGCCTACCTCGCTCCAAATGATCATGTTGCCGAATCTGCTAGCCAGCATCTCTGGGTCGTTTGGCTTGTCTGGGTTGGATGGAGGAGGATCCGTCATATTAACCCATCGGGACTAGGGGCGAGGATGTGGACTGGTCGGGATCCCAGCTGGTCAGTTAGTGTAGTTGTAGTAGGTAAGAAGTTGTTAGTTTAGTACTCCATTGTAGGTACTGTAGGTACTGTACGAGTAGGTTAGGACCTGGTGGAAGGGAAGAAAAGGAACTTGGGAACTTGAACTATTCTGTTAGGTAGTGAGTGAGTAAAGTGATTCTTTCGGGTCTCGTTCGTTCGCTCTCTTCTGCTACCGCTGATGTTGCTGCATACCTATTATTTTCACTCCTTCAACCCAAGCTTCTGACTTTTCACGTTTCCTGTCTGCGGTGGTCTTGACTCGAGTTTCTATCTTCATCCTCTTTTTGCCTCCTTCCCCCACATCCCTCCCTCCTCCTCCTCCTCCCTCCTCCCTCCCTCTCCCTCCCTCTCTCTCTCTCTCTCTCTCTCTCTCCCTCTCTCTCTCTTCCTCTTCCTCTTCTTCCTCTACTCTCTCTTTCTTCCCCTTCAAGTTCTGTTCTCTCCTCCCTTCTTTGAACCCTGCCCCGTTTTGACTTCCCCTCCCCGATATCCCTCCCCTTGGGTCCCGGGAAATGCACTAGTCCAATATAACATACATCCGATCCAATCCATCCATGATCTCGACCGTGAGGATCGATCGACCACCTACTACCCATTTTCCCTAAGCCCTCTTCCATCAACTCGGGATTTAAGGGACTATAACAATTGGGGGCGAGGGTCAACTGTGATTATCACGAACTACTTACTTTCCCGTGCCAGTCCTGCCACAAGGACTAGACCAATCCGACTGGGTCTAAAGTGATCTTATCCGTTCTTCCCAATCTCTTACTACTCTTCTTCGTTCTTCTTGTCCGTCCTTTTGTCTTTTCCCACTCTTTCTTTCTCACACGCATCCACACCCTCTTCCCTCTCCTCCCCCCCTCCCCTCGGTCCCCACGAGTCTCCCAACGCCTTAGTGTGGCTCTACTTTGGTTTGGCTTCCACCGCCGCTAACCTTCATTTTACTACCCTACTACGGTTCTCTTCTTCTCTTTCTACTCTTCCCTTTCCATCCCTCCTTCCCTCCCCCCCCCTCCCTCTCTCTTTTTGATGTCTTTCTCGCCCTACACTTTACTTTTCCTTCCTGCGTTTCCATAATTCCTCTCAACTTGCCTCCCCGTTGTCCTCGGGTTTATCGGTTTATTCGAGCCTACTTCTCTGTGGTCTCCATTCTCTTTCGTGGAGGCTCATCATCTATCTGGTTTGATAATTCACCGCCGACCTCGATTTCTCTGGGAATTATTGTTCGAACATCAACATCACCCGTTCACCCTTCCTTCCGCCCTTGCGGGAATTAAAGAGTGAATTGGAACTGAGATTCGGCACTGGCATTTTTAACTCTTCTTCGATTGTTCTGCATCGACTGTCTCTGTTCTTTCCCTTTCAGTGCGGTCGTAGGCAGAGAGATATTCCAACATCTTTGCAGCCTTGCTCCCTTTATCCTAAACCCCCAAGGCTTGACTGACTTGGTGTTCCTCCTCTGTTCTTTTGATTGCCGCCCCTTGATACTCGGGTTCACGCCGCTGTGCGATATCTCCACCCGCCTGCAGAGTCAGTTCTGATGAGGGATCGCCTTCCCGTCACGGCCCGTTGCTGAGCTTCGCATTTCCGCCTCTTCCTCCCACCAGCCAAATTGTTTGGTGTTTCTTCCGCTTGGTGGTAAACCTACTACCACACGACACGCCCGCCACGCTGGAGGCACCACGGCCATTTTACTTGGTTTGTTTATTTGGAAATTTTGCCTGAGGCTTGGCCATGGCCTCGGATAGGTCACCGCCTCAAAAGTCACTGCAGTCCCAGCACATCGCGAGGCTCAGTTCATCATCTCCTTCTGCAGTCCGTCAAATGCCTACTCCCGGTCTCGCTTCTCGGACGGGTTCCGCAGAGTCTCCCACGCCCCAAGGGGCCGCCACCGGGAACGATCTGCAATCGCAACCGTATTCTATCGCGGCTACTGCTTCGCCGGCCTCCGAGGTCACTCTCACAGCCACTGAGCCGCCCAGCGCGTCTACGACGCCGGCACCGTATGGCACCCGCTCAAGAGGGCGCAATGCAGCGCCACGCCCCAATTATGCGGAAGATCGCGACATCGACATGGATTTGGAGATTGCCCAACCCGCGCCCAAATCCACTAAGCGGACGAGCGGCGTTGCAGGCCATCCGGTAAATGGTTCCAAAGTCGAGGCCGAGAAAGTAGCATCCTCGTCAAGCTCACGGAAAAGTCTGACGGCGACAAATGGCGCAACTCCCGCCGCCACACCAAACCACCTCATTCCCGGCACATCGTCATTTTCTGCCAAACCTGACGAGACCAATGGGGGAGGAAACTCGTCCAGAAAACGAAAGCAACCGGCTAGCTCGACGAGTACTCCCACGGCCAATGGAAGTGCTGCGAAGAAATTATTTACGGCTGCTCCAGGAGCCAGTCACCACCAACCGGACACGAATATGGTCAATTTTGAGGAGCGTGGCGCTTATTTGGAAGATGGCAAGCTCACAGCGGATGACGGCACCACGTTTGCCATAAATGGTTAGTCCTCCTCCTCTCATTGTTGTGTTCCGAACGTTCCTTGTCAATCAGCGCGCGCCGGGTGTTCAAAAGGGCTGGAAGGAAAAGATGCTAAGGCCGTGCGCTAGACCATGTTTACCTCATTTGTGAGCCGCCAGGCGAACCGTATTACTTGGCGCGAATTATGGAGTTTCTCCCCTCCAAGAATACCGCCTCGGGCCCGATCGAGGCGTTACGCGTGAATTGGTATTACAGACCACGTGACATTCAACGGAAGGTCGCAGATACGAGATTGGTCTTCGCATCAATGCACTCCGATACCTGTCCACTCACCTCCCTGCGTGGAAAATGTTACATCTCCCACCTGTCCGATATTTCGGACTTCGACGAATACAGGAAGACTCGCGATTGCTTTTGGTACGACAAGATGTTCGACCGGTACATTCATCGCTATTACGATGTAATTCCGACAAGCAAGGTCATCAACGTCCCCGCCAATGTCAAGAAAGTCTTGGATGAACGCTGGAAGTTTGTCTTGGTCGAAATTGGGAGACGGAAGGAGTTAACCAGCGCCGTGAAGACGTGTAAACGGTGTAGTTTATATGCTGCAAAGTAAGGTCCCAATATCTTCGTTCGGATCACTGGATCGTGACATTAATGTTTTTTCTTAGTACGGACTCGGTGGATTGTGCTGTCTGTCATAACACTTATCACATGTACTGCGTTCGACCTGTCCTGACAAAGAAGCCTGCACGAGGTTTCGCATGGGCCTGCGCAGCATGCAGTCGAGCACAGGAACGAAAACTGGAGGCACGGAACACCCCGCTGCTCGGTGAGGCGCCGCACCCTGAAGGCGAAGAGGAAATCGTGGAAGAGGAAGAGGAGGATCCCAACGCCGCCGCGAACGGCACCACAGGCAGCACCCCAGCCCCTGTCGAGGAGGAGGTTCGACCAGCTACCGAGGAACAGGTGGCACAGGCCAGGATGTGGCCTTACCGCTACTTGGGAATTCACTGTCGGGTCGAAGACGCCCTCGATTACGATGACCGCATATATCCACGGGCCAGCTCCCGATTGGGGCCTCGCCACCAGGCAATGGTGATTCCGTGGCATGGTAGGCCGGTGGAGTATGTCAAACCGATCGATATCAAGAAGAAATACTTGAGAGGCGGCAGCGGTCGGAAGGATTCCAAGCTGTCAAAGGAAACGCTTGCCGCGATCGAGGCCGCCAAACAAGAAAAGGCGAACCGGCCGAAATGGGTGCTGGACGAGCCTGCGGGCTACGTGCGCCGCGGTGAGGATGAGCCGGTCCCAGTGGCGGGAAAGCAAGTACGTACCGCCGAATTAATGTTCAAAATGCCCACTGCAGGACAGATTTCAGCCCGCGGAGAAGATGACATGCCGGGCACTGATCTCAGTCCCGCCGACAGGGAGAAGTTTATCGACAATTATATGAAGCAAGCCAAGGCATTAGCTCCCGATTTGGGAGTGGAGGGATATTCTACGAATTTCCTCGACAAAGCTCTTGAGTTGCTCTATTCTAACAGCTTTGATGTCAAAGCGGCACTTGCGAAATTGAAGCAAGTCAACAAATACAAGGACCTCAAGGAACCCCACCTGCGCCCCGAAGAAGTCAAACTATTTGAACAAGGAGTTGCCAAGTTTGGATCGGAGCTACGCAATGTCACCAAGCACGTTGGGACCGTACCGCATTACCAGATCGTCCGGTTCTACTACATGTGGAAGAAGACCCCGCGCGGTCGTCAAATCTGGGGAACCTACGAAGGCAGGCGGGGTAAGAAAGAAGCCAAGCGACACAATGCTGCGAAGCTAGTAGATGATGTGGCGGATGATCACGATGACTCGGCGTATGATAACGAGAAAGCGGTGGAGAAAAAGCGTGGATTTCAGTGCAAATTCTGTTCTACACGAACCTCACGTCAATGGCGACGCGCGCCAGGAGTCCCGCCTGGCACAACAAAACCTAGTGAACCCTCCTCTAAGCAACGCGATAAGGGACCACAGCTCACTGTGGCTCTATGTCTGCGTTGCGCTCTCCTGTGGAGAAAATATGGCATTCAGTGGGAGAGTGTCGATGAAGTTGCGAAGAAGATTGGGCAGAGTGGTAACAAGTCATGGCGCCGCCGCGTAGACGAGGAGCTCTTGACCCAGCTTCTTCTCTCAACCGAAACCCCAATCAGCATCAACAGTGCCACAGCGGCTACGGCAGCTTCATTAGGTGTTCCGGTAAATGCTAATCCTCAGGTACAACAAGAGTCCACAAAGAAAAAGGCACGAATCACGGACAAAGATAGCGCTACAACCTCCACAGCGACATCGGTGGAACCACCTGCGCCGAAGAAGAAACTACCGACCGAGAAGGTGCCGGAACCCACGCCAGTCATGCCTGATCCTCCCAAGGCGAAGACGCTCCCATGCGCTATCTGCAACAAGATGGAGCCCATGGGTGACCAGCACCTGTCTTGCCGGGATTGCCGACTGACCGTTCATCGCGGCTGCTATGGTGTTAGTCCATCACGTAACTGTGTCAAATGGCTCTGCGATATGTGCTCAAATGACCGAGAGCCCATGATTTCGACTCGCTACGAATGCGTCTTGTGCCCAGTGACCTGGACGGAGCATGAATTGATGGAAGCGCCGAGATCAACACATAAGAAAAAGACTGAGCGCGATCGTGAGAAGGAGAGACTCGAGAAAGAATTACTGACCGAGGCCATCAAGCTCTACCGGCAGCGGCAGGAGGATGTGGGCAAGCCAATTGGTCCGCGCGAGCCGCTCAAGAGAACTGCCGGTAACAACTGGGTTCACGTCGCTTGTGCCGTTTGGACTCCGGAGATCAAGTTTGGAAACTCCAAGGAGCTTGAGCCAGCCGAAGGGTTTGGACTGATTCCTGCGGACAGGTATCGGGAGGTATGTAAGATCTGCAAGACAAACAAAGGAGCATGCGTGCAATGTCATTATAGCAACTGCAACGCCCGTTTCCATGTTGGGTGTGCATTCCAGGCGCAGTACAAGTTTGGCTTCGATGTCACACCGGTGAAGAGCTCCAGGCGGGATACCGTGAGCAGCGTGCGGCTTGGAGATGAGTATGGGTCTGCTTCGGCCGGAATCTGGTGTCCCCATCATACCGTTTCCGCTGTTGTGCATGAAATCGGCGAGCCAACCGAGGAAGCGGGCTTGAATGCGCTGCAGCGCTACGCGCAAGTCTACAAACAAGCGGACTTAAGCTTGACTGGGACTGTTCGGAGAGCCAATTACGTACAACAGTCTGCCGGTGCGTCGCATCACCCTGCAACAAACCCTGGGAGTCGCCGAGTCTCGGCCGTCAACGGTGTGGTGCCTCTGTCGACGACTACCAGAGACAATCACAAGGTTATCCCGGCATCACCAGAGCATGCGGCAGACGAAATGGTCATCGACTCCGAGAACCATGTCCCTCGCCCCGCCACTGATAGCAATTCTGGCCGAAAGTGTGCTCGCTGCTCCAGCACCTGCACGCCCAAATGGTGGTCGGTCGATAAATCGCGGCGAACAACTGACCTTCGGACGCCTCTGTTGAATGGAGCCGGTCTGAATGAGCCAAGGTATCCCGGCGCATCTTCGGCCAGTCCTCCTTACCTTTCTCGCAAGCCATCTCAAACTGGTCTGCCCAGGCTTAACGGCGACTATGCGTCTCCCGACAATGGTACGGTGTCAGCAGACGGATCGCAAGCGCTAGTGGAATGCCATAAGTGCCACCTCACGAAGCCCGCCTCTCAGCCATCGCCCGAACCTCGACCGTCCCCATATCCCGCCTCTCGACCAGTCCTGCCGAATCCTCCAATTCGCGAGTTCCATACCCACCCGTATGGCCCTGGACCGCACCACGCCCATCCGGCTCAGCCCAGTGTTCTTGCCAGACCGATGGGCACGCCTTCGCACAGTGGGCCTGACTGGTATGACCAGCGATCCGCTGATTATGTGGATGGCCGATTGCGCAATGGTCTACCGGTGCCTGGGTATCGAGGAGGGCCCCCGCCCCCATCAGCGCACCATATCAACGGCTACCAGCCGGCTCCAGCGCACCATGCTCCTCCGCCTCCAGCTCCTCGCTATACGGCAAGCACACACCCTCCTCCACCCCAGCCCTACTCCGCCCATCAGAGTCCCTATGGGCCGCCCTCGATGCTGTCGCCTCGCCCTTCGCACGCTGCAGGGCCCCGCCCGTATGCACCTTCGGCTTCACCACCGGATATTCAGGCCACGATGGTCCGGCGTTCACCCTCTCACACGCTCAGCGCATTGAACGGAGGGCCACCACCGCGGGTGTATTCCGTTGATCGGGTCCTCGGGGCGCCAGCCCAGTCACCCCCCATATCCCAAGCCCACGTTGACCCTCGGGGACCGACCCCTCCCGTGAAGCCGGATGAAACGCCCATCGGTGGAGGGCCGAATTTGATGGGCACGGGCAGACACCCGAACAATGGTGGGACGAATGGCGGCTCTGGCGCCAGCGCCAGTCCTTCCTTGAAGAACTTACTTTCCTGAGAGGATCCTGGAGGAAGCCGCCATAGACCGACCCATGAGGCGATGTACCATAGTCTTCATTTTCCATTCTTCTTTGCATTTACTTTGGGACTATTTCTGGTAAGGTAAAACCGGGCGATCAGCGTGGACTAGAACTCTCCTTGTATGTATTGCCATGCTTCTTTTCACCTCTGTCTTACTTGCCTCCTTTTGCATTGTGCTTGCTATACCAGGTTCTCATTTGCGTTTGCGTGATCAAGCCACGCGGGATGGATTAATGGCCTCCCTCTCCTGTGGCATTGGCATTCTGAATGTTTGTTATTTAATATCCTTTTGAACCCGACCAGGCCGGGTTACGAATGATAAAGAGAGATTTTTCCCTTTGACCAGTACAGTGTCTGGATGCGGGGGTTCCACCAACTTAGGGACCTGGGTTCCAGTCAGTACCGTACCGAATCTGCCGAACAAAATAGGCAGCAGGGGATGTTCGTCGGCAGGATGAGTATCCTAGAAATTCCACCTGTATGCAGAAAATACATAGGTCGAGAATGTCCGGTGCAGTAAGTTGAATGGAGCCAGTAGAAAAGTGGGTTCGGTCGATTGGCCGCCGCGAAACCGAAATATAATTCCGGGAAATCCAGCCTGACGATCCCTTGAGACATAACGCGCGTTCATGTCTTGCATATGGTTGACTGGGCAGTATAATATTCCCCACTCAGGTTGTGTGGACTGTGAGTCAATCTAGTATAGTATGCCTGACTCAACACAGTAGCTGTTGACATATGAAGTACTATTTAAGTAGGGTTGGGGAAGGGTGAGGTGAATTTCTATCCGAGGTTAGACTTGAGACAGATAAGTTAACTAGACAGGGTCGTTGTCGTTGTTGTTGGGCAGCAGCAAGAACAGCAGTGGTCGAAGCTCCTTGCATAAAACTGTCCCCGTTCCGCCCAGTGGATTGATTCCACCTCGCTCTGTCTCTCTGTGTCACCGTAACTATGTATGTCTCTCTTCTCTTGCTTTCCCTGTCATCTTTTTTCCCTTTATCAAATTACCCATAAGAAAATACACATGATGTTGCGGACCATCAGCCACCCACCAATCTCCTCCTCTCCTCTCAAATCGAAGGCAAGAAACTCAGAGAGTTTCGGTTGAAGGAGCCTTTCTCCCTTCTTGTCAGCCCCAACCCTCACCCGCGGTTCCGAGGCGGACGGATCTGCTTCCCATTGTTGGAATTATGTACCACAACATCAAATCACATCATGGACATTTGGTCGACGTCACTGGATCGTTTGCCACTCCTATTCGGCATCGTTTCCATTTGTCCCCTCAGATGCGAACTCCAGAGGACCGTTGAGCGAACATAGGTTGGAAACCCCTTTGAATCCAAGGTCAGAGTATGGTGACCATGTGTGTATGTGGTGTGTGGTGCGTGGTGTGTGGTGCGTGGTGTGTGGTGCGTGGTGTGTGGTGCGTGGTGTGTGGTGCGTGGTGTGTGGTGCGTGTGGAATGGAAGTTCTAGAAGACCTGCCAATGACTCGCGGCATTTTACCCTCTGATTCATGCGCTTACACGCGGGGATCGACCACACGTTCGATCACTAGACTAAGTACTGTAGGTTCTATGCATGGGATGGGGAAGGGGGGGGGTGGCGTTGATGTAATATCAATTCTTTCAAAAAGTCTAGTCAAAGGGAAAGGGAAGGGGGAAAAAAACCCTGGAGTTTAAATATGGAGAGTAGTCGAGAGAAACTCCAATGATGATGACGATAATGATGACCGAAGGGCAAGTGGTTGTGTTGTGAGGTGCCCGCTGCAGTCGGTGCCCACTGCCCACTCTGCCCAAGACAGAGGCCAGAAAGTCAAAGCCTCATTTTAATTAAATTAAGTGGTGCGATGGAATCCCTTCTCCTCCACTCATTTTCCGCCCGGGAGATTCTAGAAGAGCACGACACGAACTAATGAGATGGCTTGCTTAAGCGTCATTCGCCCCACTCTTTGCTCTCGCCCTGTGTGTGTGCTTACAGCTGTGTGTATTCTTTCTTTTTCTTGGGGGGTTTTTCTTCTTTCCCGTCTTGGTTGTTGCTCAGTGTTCCAGTTGACTGCTGCATTGCACTTCTTTTTCTTTCCCGGCAGATTCCGATTTATGGATATCTGGAATTATACGGTATGGATATATTTATGGATATATTTAGCTAGTCAGATATTAATCAGCGTCATTCTCAGCTCCTGCTCCTGCTTCTCCTCCTCCTCTTCCTCCTCCTACTTACCCCATGATGAACTAGACCCAACCCGACCGGACCTGAACGAGGCCAGGAAGTGGGGGGAGAAGGGCCGATCGTATACACGGAGGGAATAGCTCTGTCGTTGGGACGGGGGGCCGATGCTGCTTTTAGTTTAAGTACAAGTACAGCACCAGCACCAGCCATGGCCAGGAACCTGGCTGAATGTACGGAGTAAGTAAGGTGAGGTAGTGAAATTAGTCAATCAGGCCAAATTGTCTGGCCCCATCGGAGTTGTTCTCTGACGACGCCCGCAGCCGCCGCCGCCGGGTGCCGCGACCTTCTGGAAGACCGAGCGAAGGGTAGAGGAAAACCAAAAGAAGGACGGGAAGAAGCAAATCATGAGCATGAATGAGCTTTTGGTATACTTCGTACTTCAAGGTTACTACATATGGATGGATGGATGTATGTATGTATGTATAGTACTAACTATACAAGTCGTAGTTATCTATCTATCTCTCTCTCTCTCTCCCTCCCTCTCTCTCTCTCTCTCTCTCTCTCTCTCTCTCTCTCTTTCTCTATCGCCCTTCCATCCATTTGCGCACTGCTTTTGGTTCAAACCCTGGATTCGCTAGCCATTCGATTTCCAATCCAATAACGTCGTCATTGCTCTCTTCCCTCCCTCCCTCCCTCCCTCCCTCCAGTCTTCCTCTCTCCACCCCCGTACAACTACTAAAAAGTAATCTAACCAAATCTCTCTCGCCCCCTTCTTTGCTTGAAGGTCTGGAACTGACTTCCCGTCCTCTTCACTCACTTCTCACTCTTCTCGTCTCTTTCCTCTCTTCCTCTATTCCTCTTCTTTCTCTTTCTCCCTATTCTCTTTCTCTCTCCTCTTTCCTACTCTTCAAATTTCCACTCCTCTCTCCATCTCCACGCGTACTAAGTTACCGATTACATCTACCACTACGACCTCCTCTCCCCACAATCGTCCCCTTTGTGACGTCTCCTCAACCCACACGATTCGATCGCCCTCTTCCCCTCCTCTCCAATTGTTCCCTTACCTCGCTCGATCTCTGATCTCTCTCATCTACCTTATTCTTCCCCTCCTTCTCCATTCTTATCAATCAATCAATCAATCAATCAATCAATTACCTGACAATTAAATCAATTACCAAAGAGAGCCAGCACATCGGCGCAAGTTGATTCCCACAGCTCCTGCTGCCCCGTCCCCTTCTCGTTACCTAATCCTTTATCAAGAGTACCCGTGCGGCCCCTTCGTCGGTCCCGATCGATCTTTGGCTTGCTCTGGCTCTCTTGTCTCTCTCCACCCCGTCCGTCCCTTCACTGCCTGCTCCAATCTCTCTTTCTCTCTTCCTCCCCTTCCCTCTTGCTCTCGCTCTCTCGCTCTCTCGCTCTCTCTCCCCTTCTGCTTTTCTCTTTGGTTTCCTTTTCTTACACAAACACACTCTACACACACTCCCACCCATATACAAACTCATCCACACTCTCTCATTGTTCACACTTTCCTATATCTACTACCAACCAAACCTTTTATTCTTCTGTGTCTGTCTCCGCCTGGCCGTGTCCGTGGCCCACCATGACGCCCTAAGATTCGCCCTATTTCCTGGGTTCGCCAATCTCCTCCCTTCTCTGTAGCCGAATCTTGCATGTGTCGCGATTTCGGTGGCTCCCCCTTCGGGTCGACTTGGTTCGGGCGCCATTTTCCATCATCGGTGACGAACCTACCTTAACAACCGCAGCCCGCGAACAGACCACTATCCATCCACTGGCAATTGCCCGTCATTCAATCTTTAACTCAAACTGTCCTTCGACTTCCTCTATAACTTTGAATCTTTTGATTCTTGGTGTTTGGGCTTCCTCCTTCGCCTATCTATTTTTATTCTTGCCTTGAGAGATTTCCTAGAAACCTGTGAATGTGAGTGAACTAAAAGCCAACGGGTTGTATGCACGGGTGGCAACCATAGCCGACCGCCAGCTGGAGGTATGCATGCGGTTGGGTGCAAAGCGACCTGGATTGTCTCACTTGGGAGCCTCCTCGCCCCTCCTGCACCTCCCTCCCGCAGGAAGGGCTTTCATCGACCATGTTCCTGCTGGTCCGCGCTGCAGCGAACAAATCTCTTGTTCGAGTGCGCGCCGCAGATGACGCTGGTTCGTCGCCGCTATAGCCTGTCTGGGTTGCTGCCTCTCACTCCCTGTCGGCTCTGGTCGTCGCGTGCATACACCGCACCCTGTGTATCCCTGATCTCGAGGTTTCGCTGACGCAAGAAAACAGAACCCAGCATAGAGTGACTTGATCCTGCAGTCTATAGCCCGCCCTTCTTTTCGCTTCACACAACGTTCCTTCGCTTCATTCATCTCAGTCTACCGGCCGTTCGTTTCGCTTCGAGATCCCCTCTCCCACCTCTATTACCACTATCCCCCCCCCCATTCGCAGTTCACATCTACCATATGAGCCCAAGTCTGGATCGGCTTCGCTATATCTTCCTCCTTCTTTCTCATCCCTGCGACTACACCGAGACCTGACCCTCGAAGCCGAGACCCTGGATGATGGGCACCACAATACCTAACGACACCATGGATCGCATCGAATGTTCTGCCATTTACATCGATCATCGCGTCAGGTCGGAGCGATGGGTTGATCACAACACCCTGGACCCGGTAACGGACCCGGATGCGCAAGCCCTCCTGCTCGAAGAACCGGAGTCGCTTCGATCGGACGTCCGAGTGCTGTTGGGGGTTTGTAAACGTATCTATCTCTGTCAAGCCGGCGCGTCGATCGCAACGAAACTAGCCGAGTTGAGCGACGGCGCGGGTAGCAAATATATGCCGATTTTTGCATTTTTCGACATAGATCTGCACGGAGAAGAACCGACCCTACATCGCCGCCGAGCGAGTCGTGGCTCGTGGGCAGACGTATCGCCTCCCTCGCCCGCGTCGCTACGCCGTGGATTCACCTTTTCCTCGAACTGGGAGGGGGCATATGATCTGAAATTACTGTCCGGATTATCAACCGACATCCAAGTGCAGGATTTGCCCAATTTGATCGTGCCTGTTGCCATCCTGCGCCCTCCGTCCGGCGACCTTACCAGTGCCCCTATCGATCAACCACCTAGTATATCCACCCTTCCCGACCCGCAACACATTTCCAAATGCCTGGATGCCGGTGCTGTCGACGTCCTCGTAACCCCGCTGGACAGCTGTCGAGCGCAAGCTCTGGTTGTCCATGCTTACCGGACCCGTAAAACTGCCTTGCGAGAATCCGCGCGCTTCCTGTCGAGGAAGAAAACGCGAAAGCACTCGTGGGTGGGGGTGCACGATGAGCAGCCTTATGCTTACCTGCGAGAGGCGATGGTTTCCAAGCTCATGAAAGGCATTTGCAATCCAGAAGAGGTCATTGAAGAGTTTCAGGACCGCGAGTTAGATGTACGCGCGGAGCGCGCAGAACTCGTTAGAGAACAAATCGGACAATGGAGCTTCACCGCTCACGGATTCTCTGACGATGAGTTGGTCCTGGCAGCCTTTGAGATGCTTCAACATGCTTTAAGTGTGCCTGACTTGGGAGAGTGGCAACTGACACCGGGTAAGTGCATGGCCTTTTCTGCAGACTTGTCAAAAGGCCCTGCCAGCTGATCAACGAGCTTTTCTAGGTGAACTTCGGACGTTCCTCCTTGCCTGCCGCGCCTCCTACAATTCCTTCGTGCTATACCACAATTTCCGCCATGCCATAGACGTTCTGCAGTCCGTCTTCTGCTTTTTGCTCCATATAGGCGCGCTGCCTCCTTATCGATCGGTCGGCCCGGCGTCGGGCGACAAGTGCCCGATTGCATCCCTGCTCACGCCGTTTGATACCCTGACCTTGCTGATCTCTGCGATTGGTCACGATGTCGGTCACCCGGGCGTAAACAACTTTTTCTTGGTCAAGCTGAATGCCCCCCTGGCTCAACTCTATAACGACAACTCCGTCTTGGAGGCGTTTCACTGCGCCGCCTTTTCCCAAATCCTGCGTCGGTACTGGCCGGCTGCTTTCAAAGATCGCCAGCTCCGCAAATTGCTGATCAGCTCCATCCTAGCAACGGATATGGGCGTTCACCAGAAGTTCATGGAACGATTAGGGTCGCTGCAAGAGCGGTTTCATGAGAATGATTGCACCACGGACGGGTGGAAGCCGCAAGATCTGGAGCTTTACAAGACCCTCGTGTGCGGTCTGCTGATCAAATGTGCCGACATCAGCAATGTGGCGCGGCCGTGGGATGTTGCAGAAAAGTGGACCCAGATCCTACAGGAGGAGTTCGCCAATCAGGGCGAAATGGAGAAAGAGGTGGGAATGGAGACTGCTTTGTTTGGCGGGCCCCCAGAGCTCGGGAACATCTACAAACTTGCCACTGGCCAGATTGGCTTCATGTCGATCTTTGCGCTACCTCTGTTTGAGGGGGTATCGGATATCCTTCCCGACTTGAAATTTACGGTGGACCATATTCGAGGAAACCAGTTCAGATGGCATATGCTTGCCGACCGAGAAAAGAGCCGACAAACACTGTTATTAGATTTGCGTCCAGATGAGGTGGTTTCTCCGCGTACGCAGAGTCCAATTCGAAGTCTCAAGGGTATGCGCGCCCCGGTGGCAACCCCTGGCCCCGACACTCTGGTCAAGCCCGCCTTCCCTACCAGCGCTACCCCGCGGTCCGCTCCGGACGACTACTTCGGGGCCGTGCACTCGCCCGTCAACTCGGATGAACCACCCAGTGACTACAATGAGAACAACATCAGCCCCGTGGTATCACCGGATACACCTGGTCCGTCTATGGACATCACAGGCAGTCCATTCCCAACGGAGATAGACTCACGCAAATCATCCGGTGCTGTGTTCGACCATGCAACGGTCTCCACTCCCGGAGAATCACGCACCAGTAGCCATGACTTCTCCACCACGCCTTCAGCACGGCCGAGTGAGACATTTGACGGAGCCTCGGACACAAATCGCTCGTCGACCGACCCGACCATGATGGCCACAGTTGTCCTGGCCAATTCGTCCGCCACGAATGGCGGGGCATCCGGGCCATCTAGTGCCCGCAACAGCTCGATTGAAGGCGTGGCGGAACGCCCCAGCAGTTCACGACAAGCCCCTACCGGGTGTCGCCGTCGCCATGCGAACACTGGCTCATCTGGACGCACGTCTGGCCTATCGAGCTCTCAACGGAACAGCTGCACTCGGACCCACAGCGTCAGCACCTACAGCAACAACATGACCCCGATCTCTCCGGCTACCAATGCGACCAGCTTCCTGACGGTGGACAGTGACGAGAAAGGATTTGCTCGGGAAAGTGTCAGCCGGAGCGACAATGAAGAGTGGAGCCGGGCCAACATCCGACCTGCGACTTCTAATCATGAGTCTACCGGTACCGTCTACCCGGTCAACCGTCGGGCATCCGACCCACACACGTACGACGCTGGGAGCAAGCACTTGGGATCGCCTGCGGGCAATGGCACCGGCAGCTCTGGGCAATCCACGACGACCGCGGGCAGCTCCAAACAAGATGGACGAGGTCGTCCTTGGGGCGAGCCTGGCGAGCGTCACTCGGGCCCCTTCAAACTGGTAAAACGACGGAGTCGTCTCCGACTGGCATTTTGGCGACGCAAGCCGCATCATTCGCACCAGCACGAGCTGAGTGGCGAGACCTGACACGATCTTCTGCTTCTTTGGCGTTATTCTGCGATTTGATTTCAAGGTGTTCATGGAAAACCAAGGGGGAACTTGGGTTATGGGCATACGGTGACATTCAGCTGATGACTTGGATTTACGATGGATTGCATGACTGACGACACGGATTGGTGATACGGGCGGTTGGGCTCAGTGTCTCTGCTTGCACAGAGGCTCGGGTTCATGACTCCCCGATATTTGACGATCTTGACGATATGCTATTATCGGAGGGACCAATGCCTTCCGGTGCTGGCATGCGAGGGTACTTAGTGTAAACCCTTGCGAACTGCCTTCACTTAACATTTCTTTTCTGTTACATCTGACCATTGTCTGGACCAAATTCTTTTTCTATATTTATTTATGTTTTTATATCATACAAGAGGACACAGGCTCATGGATATTTAGGGCACCATTAGAGTCGGGGCGTGAGATGGCGTTTATAAGGAGGAGGGAGGACTTGTGCTCTTTACTGTATTGCATGACAATGGATATTCATTCCTCGATTGGTTTACTTTCCACTTTCTTGCCGTTATACCTTTTTCGAATTGATTGAGACTCTGGATACTACTTATATATGATATAGATAGGTCTATTGACAATCCTCACACTTCTCCTTTTCCTGAGTTTCTTCTTGTTGTTGCTGCTGCTGCCCCAGCTCGCGGGCCTTCCTCAACGCCCGATCGGTATGTCCCAAGTCCCGCCCGGGATCCACCACATTCCGCACGAGGGATTTAAGCACCTTGACTTCTTGAAGATTGTCAGTCTCAGTCTCCAGGTAACAGTTCATCCATCCCACCCCCCCCCCCCCCCCCCCTCCCTTATCCCGGTAGAAGTAGATCACCACATCCCCGCCAGGGGAACGGGACGTCGAAACAAAACAACATACGTACCAGGAAACCCGCCATCCCGCTTCCGATCCCACAGCACCGTCTCGGTGATTGCATCGGCCTCCAGCTGTCCCTGTCCGTTCCCCGCAGTATCTTCTTCTTCTCCCACCACCCCCCGCCGATGATACAGCGTCACCGTGAAGACACCCCCCGTCGCCGGCTGCAGCGCCACCTCGCCCAGCTGCGTCGAGAACGTCGAGAGGAGTTCCTGCGCAAACTGTCCTCCCCCCGAACCCTCCCCGGGGATGCAATCAGGTTAGCGGTTGTGGTTCGGGAATTTGGGACGTGGGGTGGAAGGGTGAGGGGACGGGTAAAAGAGGTTAAG